>NC_090948.1:2727500-2802500 GCF_040807025.1 Struthio camelus | reverse complement strand
GATACAGCGGGAGATCGTTCTTTACTATTTCTTATATTTCAGATCCTGGCAAAAACCTTGAATTGTTCAGGTAGAGGTGTATACGTATATATTTTTAAATGATTTATTCTTTATGTTGCCTTAACTATATTTGGTTGCAGTTTTACGTCAAACTGCTGTGCATATTTTTAAACCTGAGCAGGTTAGCGCAGATTTTAAACGTTACCTCTGATGCAAAAGGACAAAACAAAAACCAAACTATTACTACCTTCAATTCTTCCTTTTATTATTTTGGGTATCCACTTTTAGATCTTGACAATTCTCACTTTCCTAACTGAATTTGTAAAGCTAAGTGGAGAAAGAGATTAGTGTTGCTTATTCACTTTCCCTCTGGTTATGGCTGCTGACTATCCCAAATGCTTGTCAGGAAGGCTCTCGAAAACTACCCACAATAATAAATAAACTTCATGATCCTGAACTGTAGATGCTCTATACTTTTTTCCAGTAAATTTCCCTTAGTTATTTCAGGCTCCATGTTGTAAATTGTAGTCTTTTATATTTTTTTTGTCATCATTTATGTGCTGGGGTCGATGTAACGTATGAAATTACTCACTTGTCAAAAAACCTTTATTCAGCAACTGTGAATGCACCTGCTCTGGGCATTTTTGAAGCAAGGCAGCGTTTGTTTTGTCCTCACTGGAGCTGATGCTTTTTGCAGCTCCGTTCAGGCGGCCGGAGGAGCCGCTCTCTCTTGGTTTTTGGTATCAGCCTGAAGCATCTGGTAAATGGGTGCAAGCGCTCTCCCTTCTGTGCATCTCTCTTTCGATTTGCCACTACATCCTCCCTGACAAGGGCTTTTGTTAAGCTGTCAAAATATGACTTGTCAGCCACCAGATGTTTGAGTCGGGGCAGGGGGCTGCCCGGCTGTTGTTTGGAGATGAAAGCGCCGCAGTGTCAGTCGCCTTGCCGAGGCGTCGCGTGGTATGCAGCGCCCCTCCGAACACTTAAAAGGGCACCGCTAATAACGCCGGGCACGCTTACAGGGTATTTTTCTCTCTCTGACCCTGCTGAGAACTGAAAGCGCCCGTGTTTTCTTGGCAGCTTCTTGCACTAGTTTCAGAATTTGCTCACCTTATTTTCTTCCCTAAGCTGAATATTGCACCCTGGTACTCAGCTTCCCAAGCAAGAGGGAGAAGACATCCACATATTCCCTACACCATTTTTCTCTTTAGTGGATATTAGCAGATGTGCTTCCAGCAGACTGCCTATGCACAAACAGGCTTTTAGACTGACAGGTTCATGAACCAAAGGCCCTACTGGTGTATGTGCTTGTGTACCCTGCTCTCCTTGCGAGGAGCATGGTGCCCTCATCCTCCCACTCTATACCTAGCATATCGCCAAAGTTGGATAGCCTCAAAATATCCTTCTCCCAGAAGGATCTGCTGATTGATTTTTTTTTCTTCTTCCTTTTTTTTTTTTCTTCTTCTTCTTCCCCCCTCCCCCTTGCTGCCTACTAACTGATGCTTATAAGTGCTTGCGCGGCACAGTTGTTACTTAGGCTCACTTGCTGCTCCCAGATAAGTACACTAATCCTTTGTCTTGTATGGCAGGATAAGATACCAACCCTTACAGCAGCACCAAAGCATTTTTCCGAGTTTCTTTTTCAGAGCTTCCCTTGGCCCATTGCCCCTTCATGCCTGCTCCCTTAATGGATTAGCCGGACTTCAAGGAAAATCTGCCGTTAACAACGGTGAGGAATTGTGTGGTTCTTGGTCTACTAGGGAGAGGTGCCAACATTATTTTCTGCTGCAAGCGAATCTGCTCAGTCTTTTTGATCCGATTTCTCTCTTCTTGATTTTGATATCTCTGCAAAAGCCATTGCAGATGGGAAAGAAAAACCCTCAGTTTTTGTTCATTCATTTTTCTTTCTTGCTTTCCCCCCTTTTCCTTTGCCCCCTCCCTCAAGCTGCTGAGGCGGCCTCATGGAAGAGAAACTAAATCGCTCTCCTCTTGCTTTGGGCTGTTTTTCATCACTTCTTCTGTGTGCTTCCTGACCCCAGAAAGAAGGCTTAAGTTGCTACATTCCTCCTCCTTCACCATAGCCAGAGACACAGTTCCTTTAGTTTCAGCAGATGTGCCAAAGGTACTCCACTCTCCCTTGAGCTTAACTCTAAATTTGGCAAATGTAGTGCTTGGACATTTTCCAGGAAAATGTTTTTGTCTTGAAAAAACTTTTTTTTGTCCAAAAAGTAATTTATTTGAGCTTGAAATGTTTGGTTTGAAACATCTCAAGTTTGACTAAGTTCTTCAAAATCCAGAGTTTTCTTAATTTTTGAAGGCAACTCTCACCGAGTTCCAGATGTTATGCCATTGACTGAAGGCTCTGGAAATGATAGCCGTTCTGGAAAGTTATTATTCCCATCAGCCTTATCTATACCAGAAAGCATAAGCAATGCCTCTAAAAAACGCCAGTTAACCTGAGCTCTAGGTAACCTAGGAAGCTCCTCTTTGCCTGGAAGTTTTCTGGGGGAGAAAAAAAATCCATGCATGTGTGTATTTGTCCCCGTTTGTGCACAGATGTGCAGACACACACATGTGAAGTTGGAAATCCTGCTTCCTTTGGTCAGCTTTAGTGGTAGCTGAAGCTTCATTGTATTGTACAGTCAGAAGCGTTAGTTCCCTCTCCATCCGGAGGGAGAGGTTCACAGGGGGCGAAGGAGGAGTTTGGAGACGTGGAGGTCAGGAGTCTGCCGGAGGCTCTCCAAAGCCCTGGGGGCAGGTGCGCGCCGGGCTCTAGCTCTGAGTCAGGGAGTGCTGCATGGGGATTGCCTCGTTAGAGTTTCTTTAATTGATATCAAAGCAAGGCTAATGAGCAGAAATTCTCCTTCAGCTTTGTAAGTGGCAAAAATATTGTAATTATACTCATCATATGGAGGGAATGAGCTTCAGATTTGGCTCTTTTTGTGCATTTAGAGTTGATCCTTGTATTGGTCTTAGCTGCGTAAATGGTGTCTATCATTACCTAAGGTTGTATCTGCTAAGGCAGTGCTATTTTAGTGACTACCAGCTCTTACATCATAGTTCTCTCAAAACCTTGTGAGAAGAAGGAAGCATCATCACTCCCATTTTGCAGAAGGAGAAACTGAGAAGTGAGTGGTCTGTCTGCAGCTGAACTCCTTGTGCCAGGATGGTGTAAGTGCTAAAAGTTTACATGGGCTCAGAAAGGGACTGGGCACTTTCAACCAAATAACCAGAGGAGCACTGAGCTAGAGCTCTTAACTGCCAAGACAGCACCTTTGGCTTAGGGAACCATGTAAATACAAATCTCTGGAAACTGAGAGAACATCCTTAGGAAAATGTTATTCTCTGCTTACTGCTCTTGCAGTCTCGCCTTGGTGTTGGCTACTGGCTGCTGGCACGGGCAAGTACAGAGATAGATGGATCATTGATCCAGTCCAGGATGGCAGCTCTTGTGTGGTCCCTTGTGCAATCATATTTAATTCTGTGTTTTATGTCCAAAAAGATGACCAAACGGTTGTAAATTAAGACGGAAAAGGAAAACACGAGAGGAAAAAAGGGGATATATCTGGAGAGTACTTCAAGTAATGATTTTTTTTAGACCTTAAAAATGAACATGATCTGACAGTCCATCCTGGAAATGCACGTTCCCTAGGCTTGGTGTCTGAATGAGATCCAGTACATTGCTCCTTTTATAGCCAGTGTAAACCAGGAAGAAACTCTGCTGGCTTATTCATGATTTCAGAGGCTTATAATACCCATGGCAAAAGCTGCTGAGGGGTTGATCAGAATGAACTGCTTAAAGTGGCTCAGCCCAAGCTCTTTATTTCCTCATTTTGTTTTGAGAATGTTGAGCCCAGAACATCTCTCAGTCATCTCAGCGTGTTTAAGTGAATGGGCCATTTGATTTTTCCAGTGGAGAACCAGGGGGGGAGACTGAATTGTTTGCTTACCACAGCGTGTCAGGTTGTCAGCTCTACGATAGCCCAGAGATGGTAGGTCTGCCTGAAATATTGAGCTCTCTGGGCTTGGTTCATTTTGTGTGAACATCTGAAAGCTGTGGCACATGGAAACTAGGCAATGTCTGGCTGAAAACCTGCCTGTGGTCTGACAACATGTTATTGAGCTCCCTACGTGTCCTGAAAAACTTTGTGCTCAATGAGGAACTGTTTCCCCACAGAACTGTTTTGTCAGAGAGGGACCAACCTGTGAGTTCAGCCGTGTTTTCCCTAAGGCCGTAGTAAGAGACGTGGGAGTCACTTTTTTCAGAATTTTGTCTTGAGCACTCTTGACTTGAGTCACTACATAATACCTAGGTTCAGGATAAGTTCTCGTTTAAATTACACAATTATAATTGTACTTTCATGAGGTGCCTTGACCCTAGGTCTCTAATTTGTGTCTGAATGTTTAAGCTTACTTGAAAGAGCAAAGCACTGGGCACAATCCCCATATGCAGAGCTGTACTGGAGAAACAGAGTACATCAGGACAACAGCGTGGAATTGGAAAGATGAGACTAAGGCTGTAGGACTGTGTTGGAAGGTAGCTCATATATATATCACAATTACACTTTTCAGAGACTGGAAATGCTGGGTAATTGTCTTTCCCTGCCAGTGCGCTCAGGGCTCTTTACAACAATAAATTTTACCAGAAGTGCTAAAAAACAGAAAGCACAATGGAACCAATAATATAAACCTGCTGAAAAACAAATGAAGCATTTGTAGAAAAACCAGGGTCAGGGATGTGAAGACCGATAGAGTATACAGTACAGCAGAAGCTGGAGGTCTGCTCTTGGGCTGCGGTGAATCGCGGCACTTGCCAGTGATGCTGAGGAGACGATGCTGGTGTCTGCCATTTGTGAGCACTGCGCAGGACGTTTGTATAAAGACAGTAAGCGCGGGACAGCACAGATTGGGGTGAGGGACAAGGTTCTCATTTCAGCCAAGGTAATATGGTTTGCCAATCAAAATGGTGATAGATGGGCAGTTGTTAACCCCTGGGTAGTGTCAGAGGGCAAATATGTGCAATAGGAAAATCTGAAAATAATCTCGAGGGAAGCCAAGCTAACACTACTGAGAGGGTTGCAGAGCTCCTCAAAAGTAACCTATTTCCTTGTTGCTGTATGACTCTTAAATGTGCCGGGGACAGTGCTAGAGAGCAGATGCCCTGTTTTGCACATGGGTTTCAAGCAGTGGGGAAGTAGGTGGACAAAATTGCAAGGTAGAGGTTTGTGATTTCAAAGACTTGTGTTGTCATTGCAATGTCAGCAATGCAAGGAGTTTTCCACTTGCACAGCTTGACAGATTGTCTGTCTTGCTCTGAGCCTGTCTCCCTGTTCCATGAGGATGGTGGACCTAGCAGTGGTGTTGCAGAAGTCTCCTTGCCCGATGCTGGAGTGCCGCCACAGTAGTGGGTGCTTTGTGAAGGAGGCAGGTCCTTCTCTGAGGCAGCTGCTAGCAGGGCAGCTCTCCCTGAAGGTGGTCAGTGCCTCTTGCCTCTGAGTGCTGACACTGCCCTTCCTTGGAAGGACACCCATAGTTTTCCACCCTAGTTTTAGAAAATATCTTGCTAGCTGAGAAGCAATGCTGGATGAGATCTGACAGATTTGGTTCCTGCTCTGCTGCAGACCTTCCTCTGTGGTCCTGGGCAAATCTGTCTCCACCTCATTGTGGAAAGAGGACACTAGGACCTCCTTTCCGCTCTCCTCAGTCTGTGCGGTGCTGTAAATCCTTCTGTGCAGGTGTCTATAGCTGTTGTTTATGAAGCATGTCCTATAGCAGGGCCTCAGTCTCACTGGGGCCTTCGTAATAGTGGAATACAAAAATAATAATAATATATTCAAAACTGGACAAGAGAGGGTAGTTGGATAGTTTGTAATGGGCATTAGATAGCTGACTCTAGATATGTTTGCTCTGTACAGTTCAGAGCTATCCATAATTAGAACATACTTTCTGTAACCCTATCTTTGGTAGATTTGATTTTTAGGAAGGAAAAATGTCACTAAATCATTATTATTCTTATGACAAATCCTGAAGGGTAAATTTTTTTTTAAACACCACCTCTATCAGTCTCTCCCATGTCACCTAACTTTTATGCAATAACGCTGTTCCCTTAGAGATACCGTATAAAATATCTCTCACTTCCCAATATTATTCATAGAATTCCCATTATAGAACATTGAAAACCCAGATTAGAAGAGTACAAGAATATTTTATGACCAGTTTGAAAATGCTGTTACTGCTGCAATAAATTAAGAAGTTAAATTACTCCCACATTGAGTATTGATATACTGTGCATGGCAGAAAAATTCCTTTGAAATATACTGTACAATACATATAGAGAAATTCCAGCCTTTTTGATGACTGCAGTGTGACTGCCAGCAAAGTGGTTTGTGTGTGTATGGGAGTGGGGGATTGGAAAGTCTAGTCTTTAAAGCAGTGAGCTGAGCAAAGGTAAAAATCAGAACAATAAAATATTATATGGTTAATTGCTAGTATTGGGATGTTACATTTAATGGCTAGGTCTCCGTTCTTCATTTTTCTAGCATTCAGTCTTCATGAATTGTAGTTCTATAGATAAAATATATTGTGGGCCACCAGACACAATTTCCCATAATACCATTGCTCTTGCATATATCTGTACAGACATATATTTGTGGTCTTTACCTGACCACTGGAAATGCATACATGTGTTGTGTATGTATACAAAATAAGCCTTTTCCTTTTCCTTTTCTTTATTTTTTCTTGCATAGTCTTTCAAACTCAAAACTTTAACTGCCAAAGGAAAAGCAGAAAATATGAGAAATGTCAGGTTCAGTCTGGCTGGTGGGATTCAGTTGTTTTGTGCTATTTTGATACAAAGATGCTTAGCTAATTAAGTAAATCAACTTTTAAGCCATATTTACAGTTGCTTGAATTATTGGAGTGATGTAAAGCCACCAGAATGTACCTGTCAGTTTTCATGCAGTTATCTATGAATTTATGTGTACAAATTGTCTTTTTTCCACTTATAAAGCTTCAGATATGAAACATTGCAATGGGAAATATGTGTGTACAAAGTGGTTGTTGCAACTTCAGGTAATGTCTGATGTCTTTTTATTTATTTTCATGTGTTGCCTGTTGTGCACAAAAAGCAGCACTTTTTTTAAGCAAAATAATTGGAGACATTTGCCTGTAATACTAAATTGGCAACCAAATCGCCTATTTTGCAAAATGTAACAAAAGAGCCCTCTTACACATTTTGCAAAGAAATCAAAACAGACCTGCTGCTAAGCAGACAGTGTAAGCAGCTTATTTTGTTTTGCCAAGAAACTGGCAAATCCAGTAGTTAAGTTTACAATAATAATTACAGTGTGTTTTGCTGATTGCAATATTTTGGCCCAAAAGTGACTATTTAACTAAGTTGGCTGTGGAATCAAGTATGTACAAGTAATGTGATCTGTTTATTAACAATTGCCTTTTACGAGCGTGTCCTTTTAGAATTGCCGTGTTATTCCACAAACCAGGGGGAATAGGTTTTCAGCAAGAGTCATTTATATCAAATGGAGAAGCAAAAAGTTATTTTTAAAAACAAATGGCAATGCAGCCCTTCTGTGTACACATACTGCATGGGTGTGTGTTTTGAAAGGTTACTCTTGGTGGATTTTCTCTTCCAACGAAAGCGAGGCGATGAGCAGTAGAAGCTGAACAGCACATTTTTCCCCAGCTGCACTGAAAAATTCACTCAAAGATAATCGCAAGCTTTCTGTAAACCCTGAAGCTTACATGTGCTTGTTGGACCCTTGACTTTTGCCCTCGAGTTGGTTCTTCTTAGACTCAGCTCGCCCGGAGACCTTGTCTTGTGCCAGTGCGGCTTAGGCTGGTGAAGAACGCACGACCGGAGCCGATCCGCAGCTCAAGACAACAGCGTTAATATCGCGCTGCCCAAAGTGACTTATCTTAATGTATAATCATGTAGCAAATCGTGTATTCATTTGTATTATTAAATAAAGACTAACGTAGCCGTACACCCAGCAGAGCATAAGGAATGCACAAAGGATCATGGGTTCCCGGCATTCTCCGCTCCCTTTTGGAAAGCCGCTGACTCACTCCCTAAGCAATCAGTGTTGTGTGCCATTACAAATGGGATGGTTAATAGGCCTGCATCCATTATCATTAGTGCATCTCAGCACGCAGGTACATGATGGGTCCTGCCAGCGCATTTGCTCCAGCTCACTGAGCCAGGGGCCATGCTCCATTGCAAATGAGGATGAGGAACACCTGCTCCAGGGTTTTTCAGCAGACCAGAGTCATCCTTCACATCTCATGCAACACTTGTTCTGTCAGAATGCAATGCTGGCACAGGCCACAACAGTGGTGTGCCAGGCGTCCGACTAAAGATTATAGACTTCCCTGTGGTCTTCTGCTGAAGTTGAGCTTTGAATTTTTTCAAAGAAACCTTTTAAAAATTTATCAATTTCATATTAGGCATTCAGTCATTATGTTAAGGGTTTAAAAATAAAGATGAAAAAAAAACTTTGCTTCAGAAATTAACTTTTTTTTGGCAATTAGAATGGGAACATAAAATATTTATTGAGTCTGATAATTTTATTCACAGTGCAGAGTGCTGGCTGTTTTGATATGTTTTCTGAGAGAGGTTTTATTTTTGGAAAATAAGCCTTGCAAGTCCCCCCCCCCACACACACTATTCACAGTATTTTGTGGGATTTTCACTGTAATTGTGTGCACAGGGTGGCCCCAGACTTGATATTAGATATCACCCAAAAGGGGGAAAATATGACAAAATGTTGCCTTCTTATGGTGCCTGGCTTTCCGTACAGAAGCCTCTGCTCTGGCTGCCTTCCAGAGTTGGGACAAAGGCTTTCCAGAGTTCACTGCAAAAAGCAGCAGACTCACTGCCAGGCTAGGCTAGTTGATTTTAGGCAGTGGAACCCAAAATTAAGGGAGGGGGGAAATGGTTGCAATTTGAAGAAGCAGCTCTTGAGTTTTGTGGAAGTATGTGCAGCACAAGTCAAAGTGAAGGACACGGGGATGGTGGCAGCTTTGTACCCTGTTCTTCTGGTCTCCCTCTCCTGGGGAATAATGACCTTATGGGTGATGCTGGCTCTATCTGTCCAGTTACAGTCTTCCTCCTATAGATCGTGCCTCCAAAGTCAAGTGCTTTTTGGACAGATATCTTTTTAAGCACAGAGTAGGAATAGTTGCTTCCGCCTTAGGAAGCTCTTAAGTAATTTACCATTCTCACGAGTATCCCCCCCCCTACTCCTGTGGTATCTTTCCGTGCTTGGAAGAGCCCTCCAGGTTGTTTCCCTTGGGATGCAGTTCGTCTTCCCTATTTCCTTGAGGCAGGATGCATCGCATCCTCCATGCTGAATGGAAGCTATGTTCTTCAAAGTTGCTTTTTGCCTGAATAATGGTTTGTTCTACGTACCAGCTGGAAAGCACAAGGCTGGAAGGACAGTTACCGCCTTGTTACACAACCTCTGGCACATCCCATGCTGCTGCATTGCAAACATTGGCATGAACTTTTGGTTGCTGTCATCTTCTTGTCTCCCAGGCAAACAGAAAGAACAGAAGTTGTCTGCTTCTATACACATTCCCTTTTCTAAATGAGTGGACCTGATTCCGGACTTGGTTTGTTAAGGGAACTTTGTTAAGACTACTTTGTTAAGGGAAGAGTAAGCATGACAGGCCAGGTGAATAAGGAGATAACTAAGAATTTCCGTTTGCTTTTCTTAGTTTGCTTTTTTCAACAGTGATTTCTGCCCCCTGTTCCCACTTTGCCCCTGTGAAGTGTCCTTTGGTTCTGCTTTCACTGCCTCCAAGACAATGACAGTTATTTGATTTTTAGCATGAAGCTCTGACTGTGGAATATAGGTTTCCTCAGTGCAAAATTAAGTTGGAGGTTATAGGTCTGCTTCTTTACCAAAAATGTGGATTCTTGAATTTGAACACTATACATTCAAGGTTTATTCCTTAGGATCTGGAAGTCTTATCTCATGTGATCTATCCTTTTTGCCATTGTAAACCTGAAACTCTAGTTCTTCAAGATGTTTCTCAGTGGAGCAGGTATGTCTGTCTCAGGTTAGGATTTCTCAGTCATTCCCACCAGAAGGAAACTGTCATTATGTCCTTTTTGTGCTTCTCTCTGTTCTTGTTCTTCTTTCTGCTCATCTCTCCTTAGAAGAGTGATATGAGCTACAGGAATGACTGAATAAGCTCTGTCTATCAGCTGTTCACTGGTGGGGCTGGAGGTTACACATGTATCTGCTGTACAGGAGGTGAATCATTTCCAGATTGACCTATTAGATTAATGTTTCAGTCAATTTAAGCAAACTTAGTTTCAGGATCAGAGTGATAAACTGAAAAAGTTACATTCTCATCACCGTATAGTCACCCTTGCATGTCATACTAGCTTGCACAACCAACACGCTGTGCAGACACTGTAAGCAGGAACTGGGCCTCCTAGAAGGCTCTAATGTTTGAGATGGCTATCATCAGGTACTCAGTCACCTTCCCCCTTGCTCTATCGCAGTCTGGGCCCCCCTGAGGCACCTGGATCCTCCTCATGGTGTGTGCTCTGATCTTCCTCATCTCTGAGCCGCTGAGTTGTCTTCTCCAAGGGCTCTATGTGCCGTGCAGCTGCTGTGCAAGCCTACATCAGTCTAAAAGCTGGAGCACCAGGTGAGCTGGCAGCCTCACACCAGGGTGTACAAGAACCGCCATCTGTTGCGCTCACTGCGGCCGTTGGCTGCCCATCTGCTGGATCAGCTGTTGCTGCTGCTGGGCCGCTCTTGCTCAGGCGCTGCAATATTGGTTCTGTGTCCGTGCTTCCCCTCCAGCTTGGAGAGGCACTGAGAAGAAAAATCCCACTCCAGCCACCAACTGCCTAAGTGTGTGGCTCTGGGTAGTCAACATGAAAGAAGAATAAACTCAATCAACAGTGAGAAATAAAGTCCTGTGATGTGATTATAACAGGATCTGCGTGCTCCGTAGATCAGGTGGACTGTGGGAGTCTCTGATAATCTGTTTGGATTAGGAAGGCAGACGAGAAAGCTTCTTCCTTCCATTATGACTCTGAATTTAATACCATGCTAATCAGCCCAAATGCAGACCTGCTTATCAGAAACTCCACATTTAGCGGGAAGATGTTAGCAGTTAAACTATTGTTACTTGGGGTGCAGAGTTTGTCACCACTCGGGGAAAGGGGATGGATCCTCGGTTGATGTAGATCATATTATTCCCATGATCGTATTATTTCTATTCCATGAATCTAAGACAGTTTATACAAATGTCCTCAAGATAGATTTAAAGGGCATATCAAATACGAGATGCCTGGACAAAGTAAACTGACAAATACTTAGGTTTGAGACACTGGGAACTTTTACTCCCTCACTTGGGGGCTCTGACTGTTAGCATAGACTTTCCTGTCTTCTACAGAGACTTTGTGGGCTATCGAATAGTGATTTGTTAAGTATCATAAGTATAAAAAAGGTACATGTAGTTTTGTATAGATTTTTGGGGAAGAGATAAAAATCTTTAACTTTTGAGATATAATTATTGCACTTTTTATTTTATAGCATAGTTGAGAGGAAAGACCAGTCATACAAGGTTAGAGCAGAAGTCAGTCTAGCCTGGTGTTCTGTCTCAGACAATGACAGGGGTCTGCAACACATGTTTAGGGAAGAGTGTTCAAAGGGAGCTAATGCAGAGTAATCATCCAGTAGTAATGGCAATGAGCGCTTTGGGAAGTGAAATGCATTAAATTGCATTTAGTAGACACAGATTGCTATTTACTCTCGCTCTCTTTTAAGGTATATTTCTAGAGCTGTGCTTTTTGAGATATTAGGTTTTGGTAGAGCATTTGCTCATGTGCTGTAAATGCCTTTATCTGAATTTCCATCCATCCACCTCAAGCTGTTGAAAGCTAGTGTTACTGCAACACTAGAAAGATGGACCACAGAGATGTCATATCTCCACTTGCTCTGAAGGATTGAAGAGCCTGAGAAAAAACAGTTGAAAGAGGTGTTTGCTGATGATAGCATAGAACAAGTCTAGATGTGGTTGATGCGGGCAGGATATGAGGGGTTTTTTATTAGAAGTTTGAGTAGGAAAAATGGGTTTTGAATTGAGCTTTTCAAGGAGTAACCCTAGAATTCTGCCTGGAAGACTGCGGTGGAAGAAATCCTTTGGGATCTGTTCACTCCTGTGTATCAGTGAGGGTGGTTTTCGGAGAAGGTGCAGACAGACAATGAAAGACAGCCATAATAGTGTGGGGACTCTTACAAAATTCTTGGCTTTCATGGGTCACAACATGCATAAACACCACTCTTCCCTTTTGCACTCCATAGGGAGTGCTGGATACCTCCTGGGATGTGTTTAATGCATACTATAGGAGAGAGAATCGAGAAAAAGAAATGGAAACCCTTGTCACCAAGTCTAGGATTATTCCTATTGCCCTGGACCACATGAATCTGTTTCCAGGTGCTAAGCTAGTTTCTTCACAGCAGCATGTGTAGATACCATTTTGGTCACCACCGGTTCGAGAAGCACTGTGCTCCTTTTCTATGCGCTCTGGTGATATCTTCTAAATGGCTTTATCTCCATTTCTATCTGCTTTTGTCTGTTGCTGAGAAATGTAAACTTAATTTTATAACATAATGAAAAGTTTATAGATTTTTTAAAAGGTATCAGAACTGGACTCTACTGTGGACTTTGTTCAACTACACCCCTAAGCATAGCCTTGAAGCTTAGTATACGTTTACATGCTTTGCTGATTATGAATAGACTTAAGTACGTGTTTGCTAAATTACAGCCCCATTGGTATGCTTAAAAACAACAGAACACATACTCCTCTTAAATATACTTTAAATGTATAGGCTCTGCTACAAATATCTGCTAACTACAGGTATGGCTGAATCTACTTTGGACATTCAGAGTTTTTGTAATTTCCGTTCTCATTTCTTATGTTATGCTGCAGTCTTGACCTGCAACGACCTGTTATTTTATTCCAGTGATGGGCTTACTGCATGCAGGCATTGCCATTTACACCACCAAGCAGCAAGTTTGTGCTATGACAAGCAGACACCTAATCCAACTTTGAAACTAAGCCTCTAGAGGTGAAATGCTTGTGCATTAACCCACTTTGCAACCCAGGCCTTGTACTGATACATTTTTAAAACACTTTTTTTTAATTGAAAAGAAGAAAATCATTCCCTGTTCAGAAAATAAAATTTAAAAAAATCAAGCAATGAACTAGATGGTACTGACAGGACTTAAAATAAAAAGAAGTTAGTATATGCATATTGTAGTATATTCTCGATTACTGCCAAGTGCATAAAAATTGCCTGGCTGACTTTGTTGCTATGGTTGTCTTAAGACTGAAAATTAGAGACCTTCATTGCGTGCCTTCCTGGCTGTACCTGCCAGATGTGATGTGAAGAAAAGTCTCCATGAAATTCTGGCTTATTTTTTGGGCCAGGCTGTTCACTTGTCTGAGGTTAGGCACGAACAGGATCCTCCTGCTGTATAAAGCTGTTGGGAGCTGAGTGCAGCTAGGCAGGACTTTATAAATCCCGGTCAATGGGCCTTGAATTGCAGCTGGAAGGTAACCAGTCATTAGCTAGTGCAGCCTGTGGACAAAGAGGTGTAGCATGCTGCATATCAGAAGCAGATTTGCTTTGGCTATAACACAGCTGCGTGCTGAAGTTTGAATGGCTTTTACAAATAGCTCTGGGTCGATCATTGGAACCTAGTGCGCTGCCCCCAAAAGTATGACTAACAGGTGAAGTTCACAGCAAAAAGGATACCTTGCAATTCAAAAGGTTGTGAGGGTTTTGGCTGTGGAGAGTCAGAAGAGTCAAGAAAGCTATCAAGAGAATTGCTAAAAAAGGGAAAAAAAAAAAGGAAACGGGCAAAAGTTGCTAGTACCCTATTCACAGAAAGTGAGGAAGCAATATGATCTCATCTGAAAAAATCAAAATGAGATTTCTGTTGGAGGAACGTGTCCTGTAGTTGCATGTGGTACTTGGCTGCATGGGTTCCTTATTTATTTTCCTGCACTTTCTTTCCATCCTCCTCCACAATTAGATGGCTCAAGGATAACGGGATATTTATCACCAGATTTAAATGCTTAGCTGTGCTTAGATTTGCCTCTGCCTTTTCCTGGAGTAAATACAGTGCTGCTAAAACACGCAGGGGAGACAACACGGTCTTTTGTCAAGCGCCGAGCGGGCTGAGGCCGTACAAGCCTCGCGGCCGTGCCTCTGCCAGCTTGCCATAATTCGGCTCTTCTCGTCGCGGGCCTCTCGAGCGAGCGCTTTGCTTTGTGCCAGCTCAGCGCAGTGGTTTTGTGAAGCACACGAATGGAGACTAGTCTGAGACAAGTAAGCTCTTATTTATACTTGTGGCCTCATCAGGACTTGAATCGAAGTCCCTAGAGATGCCCTCGAGCGTCCTTAAATTTCATTTTTTTATAACGCAGATAATTTTGAGTTTCACAAGAAATGTCTAAAACTAATAAACATTTTATACATGTGTCAAAAGATGCTTAAAAAGCAGCCAAACCATGCTTTTTTTAACAACTGGTGTGTGTGTGGGGGGGGGATGCACTCCTTGTTTGCCAAGTTCCTGCAGCCTGAGCAAATTCTCGCAGATGAGTTATAAACCCCAGACTAATGGAGCTTTAATGGAAGTGCTGACACTACCTAAACTACAACAGTGCAAGCGTACTGCTACAATAACCGCCGCGCTGCAAACCTTACCCAGCCCAGTTTCCTGTAAAGTGACCCCGGCTTCCCTCGCCCGCCCCCCGTCCCTCCTTCAGGAGCGCGGGAATAATAAAGCATTTCACAATGCAGGGCTCGGGGGGATTAGGACACGGGCAACTTGAAAATGTGTTTGCCCTTCTTTCCCTTCAAGGCGTTCAGGGAAGGGATTTGGCAGGGTGGCAGCTCGCGGGGCTGACGGCGATCCCGAGCGCGCTGGGAAGCCGGGCGAGGGGCTGTCGGTGCAAACGCCGCGCTCGCTCTGCCCTGCTTCCCCGGCGGCTCGCTTGACTCGACCTCAAACAAATAACGTGTTGGTTTTGATTGCCAGGCTTAGGAGAAAATACTCTTCCTAGCATCGTCCAAGTACTATATTTGTCTTGGTTTGGAAATCCTCTGCCTCTAATGTATTCTTTGACGTTTTGGAAAGGCAAAGGTAGTTGCACCGAATAGATGCATCCGTTTAGGTTCTGAACAGTATTTCATGCTAAGAAGATGAATATGTGGGAATGTGTTATATCTGTGCGTACGCCTGCGTTACCCCGACTAACAATGCATGTGTACCTATGTATGTATGTATAGCAAAACCTTGCTGAGTACAGAGCAGTTGGCTTACTTTTATCTCCAGTTCCACCATAAAAAAGTCCAATTTTAATAATCAAATTGGAGTCAATGAAAACCTGTACAGGTGAGAGGAAACCTGTGAGTATGATGAAAAACACGTTTCTGATTCAGGACGAAATAGCAGGCTACAGGGAGGTACATCTGTAAATTATACAGGAAGCTTTCTTCAACAACTGATTCACCCTGACAGTTTTACTGGAGTATATGAAAATTAGTATTAAAGATGTGATATGTAGGCTTCTTTCCAGGAATTCCAATCTGGTTTCAATAAAATGAAAACACTGATTGGAAGTGAAGTTGCCTTCCGGTTTTGCCTTTGGCTATTATGTGTTCATTCGTGAAATGACTGAATTCCACAACTACTTTTAATATTCACCTTTTGAGTTCATCTCCTGTACTGGACACATTGGAATGATTAAAATAGCACTGACTCCTGAAGCCGGATTCTCTTTAATTTGAAACAGCCTAGGTGCTGAGGAGGGGAAAAAAAAAAAAAAAAGCTCTAAGTCCATCCTTTCTTTGCATCGAATTGCTTCAATGCCTGTTTAGGGTAGAATACTAATAAAGACGTGTTTTATATATGAAGTGTATAGTGCTTCCTGAATAGATATGCAGGGAAAACATCAAGGTTGCGTTTCGTAGTCCCCATCCTTGCCCCTCCAGGTTTTTGCTCCTGATGTTGCCGGCTTGCTGAAATGTTTGCATGCTATGACTCTACGCTCTCCCTCATGCTGTTCGGCTTTGGCAGCTATGTTGCTGTGTACATTAGTGGCACTGTATGAACTATCCAAATGCATGCAGCTACTGCAGAGCGCTATTGTCACAAAGTGAGCGCCTGTAAATGTGTGCATGGAGCAGTGAACTGAGAGCCGTTTAAAATAAATCTTGAAGATATTCAAAGTCTTACAATACAAACTGTTGCATTTTAGCTTATCGGGCAAAAAGATATTGGCATCCCAAACTCGTGGGGTATTTTGTATGCCAGATGATCAGCATAGCTCCTTGCAGAGCATGAGAGATTTTATGTGCTGAGTAAGTCATAAAGAAATCGAAATTCACATGTATTTGCTAACGCCTCCCAGACTACTTTTACTGTTTGGGGGCAATATCATCCTAGAGATGGAAAAGCTTGCTTAGCTGATTTTACATTGGCGCTGGCTGGAATCCTCCAGGCTGCCGTCCCAGGAGGAGACGTTAGCAGTCACCAAACCAGGCAGGGGCACGTGTGAAATCCAAGGAACCACAGGCGTTAATGGCCCCAGCCCCAGCCGAGATCCTGCTGGGTTGTTTGCATTGGCACAAAGCTCCAGCTCTTTAGTGAAGCTCCTGCCCCTCCTCCTCGTGGTTGCCTCACGCACCTTGGTGGCCGTGGCGTGGGGATTCAGCTGGGCGCTGCACCCCTCCTTGGTTGGTCCCGCTAGCAGTTTTGTATGTTGGGGGGGAAGATCCAGAGAAGATCCCATGGGCATTTCTCCCTGTGTGCCTCCCAGTGTTCGCTCTGCTCTGACCTCCCTCCCGTGATGCAGAGGGCCCTGCCCGTGGTTTCCTTCGTTCTGAGACATGGAAGGACCGTTTTCACCTCGGCGCCGGTGAAGGTCCCAGCACTGCGTACCACATAGCACCTGACCTGAGCTACCGTGGGCTAAAAAGACATCTGTAATAAACAGTAATATTGAAAACTTTAGCACCTCTGTGGAACAAAGGCAAGCCCAAAGAAGTAATTTCAGCCTCTGTACTCAGTCACCTATTTGGCAACCTCTGCAATGAGTATTCTGGCAAGTTATATCGCTGAGGGAGAATCTGACTTTCCGCTGTTATCCAAGGCAATCTTTGATTAAATTTTGGATGCTGTTGCTTAGACATCCGCTCCTGATGCACTTACCATATTTTGCAAAGAGAAGGTCTCTGTGAATTGAAAATTTCTGGTTATGTGCATTCAAGGTCATGCATAAAACAGTGTCTAGGATCATGGAAAGTTGAAGAATTTAATCAAAATACTGTTCTACAGTTTAGTGTGTTTTATAAGATTAGGAGGGGCACCAATAATGCTGTCAATGTGGAGCTCATTTGAACACTTTTTTGAATTATTGAGCCATGAAGCAAACCTCAGCACATCCTGAATCTATGGTTTTCAACAGCTCTGCTGGCAAAGGAAGTTCCTTAAGGTCCTCCTCCTGCGCTACAGAGAGGAACAAAATTGTAGTAAACCTGTAGAGCAGAAGTATTGTGTCCTTTAGGGAGATAAAACCTGTTCTGAGGCTCTGGAAATTTGTGACTCTTTTGACTATTAAGTGCTGTCAGAAAGAGGTACGCCTGGCTGCAGGAGGACCCAAAGGACTGCAGGGACGTCATGCCCCACCCCCAGCCAACAAAACAAGAAAACCCTGGGACTGCAAAGCCCGCTGAAGTCTACCCACGGGAGTGGCTGCAATACCTCCGTCTGGCTTCAGATGGCTGCTCTAAACCGCGGGTTTAAAAAGCCCAAACGCGGGGCTGCCTTTGCAAAGGGTGAGGAGCACGGGTGGGAGACCAGCAGCGGGACCAGCCTGGCTTCCCCACCCGGGGCTCGGCCCAGGCTATGGTCGCTTGTAGCCTCCTGGCCGTGTTTGCTGAGCGAGGTGAGGAGCAGCAGAGCTGCTCGCTTCGGAGCACGTGCTCCCTTTCCGTGGCGTCTTAGGGAAGGAGTTTAAAGGAACTGTGGTAGAAGGTAGCGTGTTTTTTGGTACAAGTAGAAAATAATGAGGTAAGATGGCACTGCTGTGTTTTCTAGAAATACTTTATGGAACCGAGTGCAATCTGGAATACTTCTGAAAGGTCCTAGTTTGGGGGGGCTTTGTGCTCTACGGAAGCTGTGCGTTTTCTGGTCTTCTTCCCCCTCAAACGGCGCAGGCGAGGACGTGCCCGCGCCGGGGCTGGGCCCTGCCGCCGCCGGCTCACGCGAGGCCGTCGGCGCGGGCCCGGCGCGGGCGCAGCAGACCTGCGGGATGTGCGGTTGATGTACTGCCTTCGTCGTCCCCAGAACGCACAGGGAACGGCGGGACCAAAGGCTCTCTCCCTCCGTTACACGGAGGTCGTCCTGTAATTAAAGTTAATTTAGAGAATGAATTAAATCAATGTACACGAGTTAGTACACATATTAATATTTAATGTGCATATTAAATGTATGCATGACCTTAGCCATGGATATGATCCTGACCTCAGTCCGCAGCATCATCCCTTCGCCTCAGATGAGACCCAATATTATTTCTCTTTCATGATTTAAGCTCATAATCTATTTCTAAATTCTGAAGTTGTTTTCCCTGGCTTTGGTATTCTGCAAATGTTATCTGCTCCCCTTCCGTTTATGCATGTCGGAAATTACTTCCACGTTAATTCTCAGAGCTGGGCATTGCGTTCATGTGGTTTTGCCCTATCTTTTCATTTTTGCTTGCAACTTTCCAAAGTTGCTTATGATAAAGCGAAACTTGTTTATGGATTAATATGCCAGATGCTTTCCAATAAAACGCATATTATCTGCTGAAACAATTACGTAAAGCACGACGAAGCCAAAAGCAGGCTGTTCCTTAAGGCAAATCGATCCTAAATGCCTGTGCTTACCGTAAGATCTTTTTTTTTTCTTTTTTAATTGCTTCCGTAGGTTCTTCCGCCCTCCGCCTCGCGTTGCCGGCTGCTCGGCAGGTAAAAGACGAAACGCAACCTAAAGAGGGCAGGGCAGAGGGAGCGCTGACCGCAGCCTGGTGCCAACGCGCCGGCGCGGCCCCGGCCCGCGGACCTGCCGCTGCCTGTCGTCCCCTCGGGGCTCCTCGCGTTTCCCTCGGCGCGCCTTTGAGCGCCCCGTTTTCAGCCTCGCGTTGCCTCCCCCAAATTCCTTGGTTCGTCCCCAGTAAACACTGCTGGCTGCTAACTCATAAAACATATCAGCTGGGTTTATTACTTTTAACCATCTTTCCAATTGTGCTATAAAATAAAGGCAGATGCCATTTTAAGATCTTATTATTATCAAGGGCCAACTCCTCCAGCAGCACCTGCTTAGCAGCAATCTGCTTGTTTATAGTCCCTTTTTTATAGGTGACAGTTTAAGGTGGCTGTTCTCCTGCTACAAAGACTTCTTTTTAATGTAGCAGAAGTGGCACGCACAGTAGGTGAGCTCCTTGCTTTCATCCAGCGATATTGCGACGGGGTCGCAGGTTCACCTGCGATTTTTGCTTGACAGCTTCGCCACACACATCAGGCGCTGCCAAATGCTCCGCCATTAATTTATGATTTAAAGTAATTAACTTTTGCTGATTAAAGTAATTATTTCAAGTGCATTGCACTCAGGCCCAAATGATGCACGCAGCCCCCTCTCCAGTTTGAGCTAGCAGCATGCCAAGTGCTTAAAAGCTGCACCAGGGAGCTCGCAGTGGCTTCTGCCAGTCTAACAGATCTGCCATGTTTATGGCTGACTTGTACTAACTGCTCATTTTAATGCCGGAGCCTGGCAGAACATTGACACAGTGTGAAACCTTCATCCGGTAAACAAGACAAGCTTCAAATTGGTGACATCCATGACAGTGAAAACTGTTTAAATGAATCTTGCCTCCAGCCTTCCAGAGGTATTATGTTTTTGAGCCCTAGTCCTTATCCAGATTGGCTGTTAAGCAATTTACAGCTTTATCCAGCCTCTGCCTTTAGCGTTACGCAGGTGCAGAATTCAGACGTCTTCAGCGGATCGGAGGCCAGAAAACTCCCACCAAAAAAAAAAAAAAAAAAGCCCAACCCTCACCCAAGCCTTTCGAAGCGACTTCAGACGCGAGAGATGCGACGAGAGCATTTCTTTTGAAAACGAATCTCCCTGTTTGAGAGCGTACGCTTCTTGCGAAGCTGCCTGTCACCTCCGGAAGTTAACGCGTTTTGTGCAAGAGCCAATATTTGCTTTATTATGGCTTCTGTGCGTATAAGTCGCAGGCACAGCAACACCCGCCAGCAGCTCGGGAGCAGGGAGGCTGCACGGGGGTGGAAGGCTGCCAGGGCTGGGGATTGCTGCAGCAATGCGCTTTGTCTTATTGGCACAAAAGGTTTCCCAAACTTACCTTTGGTTTTGTTTTTCCCCTGGGAAAGGTATTCTTAGAGAACATCCTCTTGTAAACAGCTGTGCGATTTTGACTGTTGCCCTGCAAGTGCGAATAAGCAAACCGATATTTAAATCGATAGGACTGAAAATATCCACGGAGTGGAAAAAAAAAATTCTCAGTGCGATAAATTAATTTATTTAAAAATGATTTTTTTTTTTAAATCTAGTTTTAATTTGGGAGGGGGAGAAGGAAACAGTTTTAATCTTGGAGGGGGGAGCATTTGTTCCCTGCTTCGGTGAAATGACTGTCAGTCTTAAAAAAGCTATTTGCATTAGCTCTCTACTCTTCCAGTGAAACTGTAAAGAAATCTAATTTCATCTGTAATAAAGCACCTGATGGGCAGTGATCCCTGGCAAACAATATTTCAGCTTAATGCTAAACGTTGAAAAAACACCATCGAAAAATAAAGATGCCAAGAAAAATCATGTGCATGTCAGTTTGGCAGCGGTCCTCCGAGCTGCGAGGGAGAACTCGGCAATGAACCTGCTTTTCTGTAATGACCTAAGTGCTCCAGAAAGGGCGAGTTTAGGAGCATCACGCGGAGATGGGCTGCGCCACGGTGGGGACGTCCGCTCCCTCGCGCGCTCCTGCCCCGAACCAAAGTGTCTGCCAAACCGGGGTAGTTTCGTGATGCAAACAAATCCAGGAGTTGCGCTGGGAGCCCCGAGCATGTTTCTCACCAGCCTCCTCAGAGACCTTTCCTATAGGTAGGCTGCTTTGGTCCTACGTGGGATCGGTGGGGAGCTTAACCCGTTCTTCTCTCCTTTCTCTGTCCCCGCCTATGTCAACCACGTGCTTTAAATGCTCTTTGATTATCACGTTAGAGAACTGATTATCATGTTTAAGAGCTGATTTGCAGAAGTTAAGGATGAGATAATGATTTTCATTGTTTTCCTTTTTTTTTCCCCCCCCCCGGTCTTTGCACCTACAGTTCCTAACACTCCAGTAACAGTTGGTGTCTCTGCAGACATAGTAGGCTTGGAAAATTCACCTAGGAAAATTTTTCTAAGCAAAATGTGCTTGGGATTTACTTAGGGCCTGATCCAAAGTTCCCTGAGATCGCTGAGAGCTGTTCAGTGGAATCGGCCCCCGTTTGATATTCTGCGTCCTCTGCAGTTGTTTCCAGCTCAGGCCATCCTTTCTTGTGCTTGTTTAAGGAAAATGATCGTAATCCTCAAAATGTTGTGTCAGGGCATATAAGCACAGGATGTAAGATTACAGAGATTATAAATGGCTCAGAGTGACACCGGGAAGGTTAGCAAAGCTTGGCTTGAGTGCCAATGGGAGCCGTGATGCCCCCCAGCATATAAATACCAAACACCACAGTAAGCCGGGTAGGTAGAGGCATTTGGCTCTCCTTGGCTTTGTAGGAATTAAACACCTTTAATTATCTTGTTGTCTTTAGGCCTCATATCAAACCCCTTCTGGGGCGGCCGCGGCTGCCGACCACCCTGCTGGCTCGCGCCGCTGGGAGCGATGGCTAGGCTGGGCCTTCCTCCAGCAATTTGCAATTGCCGGGTCCAGGGAAATAACCTGAGCTGCTTCGGCATAGCTCCAGCCCAAGGCGGGATTCAAGAGCATGCGTGTGCGGGCTTAGATGTTGGCGGAAATAGGTACCTGAGCACCTCTGAAAATCCCTCGAGTTGCTACTCTGCATCTATAACGACCCAAATAACTTGGAGCCAGATTTCTGTTCTTGCTGGAGTCAAGAGTTACGATGATACTGAAAAAAGGATGGGATCTTATTAGAAGGAAAAGGTACAAAACGGACAGTAGGTGAGGAGCGTAAGAAATACGGAGAGCAGCACACAGATGCAATAGGCCTATTTTAATTTAATAACTATAAAGCGTGGAATTATTAAAAGCATAAAAGTCCCATTACCGAATGGCACAATATATTAGTAGTTAAAGGTGTTAAATCAAACCGAGGTACATGATATTAATGGGCAAAACGGCTGTGTTTAAACAGTTGTCTACTTATTAAATCTCTAATTAAGGGCATGCAAACCAAGGGGCTAAGATTTTCCACTAAAGATGATAAATTATGATTGCTGAAATGTTTTTAATGTATTACAGAGCAAGCCAATTTTATTAAAAAAGAAGTGGGCCAAATTTTCCCTAGTAGTTTTACCTCTAATGATACTGATAGCCCTACAGGTCGCTATAAATGGGTCTTACTCTGGTATATTAACCCCTTACCGCAGTCTGATACCTAGTCTTTTGAGTTTTTACAGCTGCTATTTATAGTGTCTTTCAGGATTAAAAGGCACAGGTCTCTAACACCCTAGATAAGCCCAAATTGATGCCTCATGACTTTTTGGCTGGATTCTGTATAATGTTAGTGCAACTATTTTCCTGCTATACCATACCCTCAACAGGAGCAAGTGCACTTACTTGACTCAATCAGCCATCTGTGACTCCATCAGCCACAGTGGAAACTAATGGTAATTGCCAATTGTTAACCAGACAATAGCAGATGCTAACTTTAATATCCAACAGTGCTCTTCCGAGCATCTTTTATGTAGACATGGCCTCACTTTAATACGTGTTTTCTTTCCCCAAAATTATGGCAGCTTAGTAAAGGCTGATTAGCCTAGGGAGCTACGCGGCTTGAAGTAATGGACTTTGAGGAATGGCAGTTGATGTTCTGTTGCTGGGTCACAATGTGCAGAATGTAAGTATTAAATAACAAAATTTAAAAGATTTATTTTAAAGATTCATCTTTAAAATACGTTTATTCCAGTTAAAATTCACAAAGTACCATGTACTGGATGCTAACATGAGACTAATGTGTTTCCTGGCAATGTACTTGCCTTCTATTAGATAATCAATTAGTCTCAGAACATTAAAAAGCAAAATACTGCAACAGGATTTTGCACCAAATTCAAAAATATTTACTAAAGGATTTCACTGTTCCTGTTTATTTACGTCTAAGCGCGAAGGCAGCGGCGATACTACATAATGCCGCTGTTTTGGCACTAGGACAGCTTTACAGCCCAGGCCCCTGAGGACATCTGGAGTCTTCTGGGTTACGGTGGTTCCTTTTCACAGAAATGTGCTTGCCTAAAATAATGAATGAGCCCGTTTTCGCTTTGACTGTGGCCTGCAGTCTACAAGAGACATTAGGAGCAATTTGTAGTCAACGTGCAGGTCTGTTCCATCTAAAATATTATCAATGAGCTTGTCAGCCCGAGCCTTAACCTTCTTTGTTATTTTCATCTGCTCCTCTCTCAGATGTCTCTCCTCGTACCCATAACCTCTGAAGACTAGCAACAGGATGTCATACACCTGTTTTGCTTAAGGCTGGGACTTGGAGCCCTGTGCGATATTGTGTAGGCATTGGCTCACGCGCTGCTTTGCTCAACGTATATGTCAGAATGTCAGATGATAGTTGTTGTATCTGCAGCTGTTGCATAAGAACAGTGCCAGGGGCACAACTTTCCTGCAGTGAGCTTTAATTTGCTCTGCCCTCCCTGAAGAGCTCCTGCACTTCACCTTGCTGCTGCTGCTGCAGCTGGATGAGAAGTCAGCCCGCGTGCAGCTGCGACCGCGGGGACGGCGGGGAGGGAGGCGCAGCAACGGCCGGGCGAAAACTTCCCCTGCGCATGCATAATGCAGGCTAAAGGTGCTACAGCCTGCCGTTTGCATCGCTGCTCAATGAGGCATTTTGATAATTGTTTGCAGAAAGGTATTGTAAACACTGAGGGATTTATATTTGTGTGAGTCAATCTGTAGTATATTTGGATACTGTTCCAGGAGAGCTACTTGTAGCCTAAATAAGCCATAACCTGCCAAGATATTCATGAGAGATCTGACTAGGTTTTTGACTGCTCTCAGAATTAGGTTGACAATCAAAACAGATGTAGAATGAGACTGCAACTGGATTGCCAAAGGCAAAAAACTCCTGTCAAATTCTTTAAAGGAGCAAGCTGATAAACCACTATAATACATGGGAATAGTGGACATTAATAACTAGACAAGGACACATATGTCCATCTTCGGATTTGTTTGGGATTGAGGATTTGCTTTACAAATTAGGTGGCAAGGGCATTTGGAAATAATGCTTTAAAATACCTAGTCAGTGCAACTTTAAAAAGGCAGCATTGCTGTATGAATATTACAAGATGTTTCTCAGGGTTTTCTAAAAATATGTGCTCTTGCAGAGTTGCTGCATTGCAAAGTGACATATTGGGATAGCACAGATCATCTGTAATTTAAAAGAAGAAAGCAATAGAGAGTCTGATTAAAAAGTAACGTAATTCTGTATTACTGTATACTGCTTTGGTTGCATCTATTATTTAAGTAGACATGAGGCATTTTGTCTTTCGCTTGAAATGTTAGCTAAATCAAGGCTAAATTTATAAAATGTGGTTTCATCTTTAATAAGAAGGACAGGTGCAGTGGCCTAACATGTACATCTGTATCTTGTCTAAGATTTGTGACTCATAATTCTTGCATCTAGGTCTTGGTAACAGACAGAAAAGGAGAGGTTTCTTGTGGGATGAACTGGAAGCTGGTGGGAGAAAAAACAGAGAACTGGATTGCAGCTGCCTGCTGGGCAAATCACGAGCCTCTCTTGATATACAGATGCATCAGCGTCGGAGGTCACTGTATGGTAGGTCTTCACGGTGTTTCAGGATAAGGCTGACTGGCAAATATTTAATGAAACCTTTTCTTTGGCAAAATGCTGATTCATTCAAAAGAAAACACTTCACCGGCAAGGGTTAGTTTCAAGGAATATCCCAGTTTGAAAAAGCGTAGGAGAATAATTCATCATGGCTTTCCAGCTCCCTTTTCTAATTGAAAAAAAACATCTTTTTGAAATGAGCTTTGCTTTTGGAATGTAGTTTATAATTTTTTTTTTTTTATTTTTTAAGGTAAACATTTTAAAGTTACCGAACTTGAATAATTTGTTTAATCTCAGATACACTTTTTAAGGATTTGTGCTTTACTGAAGGATGTTTGCTTTATGTTATGTATTGAACAGGGGTGCAGGGGTCAGAATGGTAAAAGAAGGGTGCCTCTGTCCCCCAAAACGTACCTCCTAGCTACTGCAACCTTTTGTGTAGGATATAACAATACCCAAAATAGAGCTTGAACTAGTTGGCGCTGTCTGAGGCACGTCCACCAGGTAGTGCTTGTCTGCCCTGAGGCTCCTAGGAAAGGGTTTCTGAAATGGGTCTGGGTGGTCAGGAAATCAGCGTTGTTTTTGGCAAAGCGGTCGCGAGCGCGTCCGGTCCAGAGCTCCCAGGACCGTGTCTGCCTGTAGACCCATCTGCTTGCGTGCTCCCGACAAGCTGGCTTCGTGGTCACTTGGCACACGCCGACCACTGCGTTGAATCCAATCGAGCTGCACAGCTGAGAGAAGATCTGGTCCCTGCTAGCAGAATGAGCCTCGCCGTTCCGTCTATGAAGATGGATTGGTCTGAGAGGAACATCAGCTCTTCAAGCCCACACATAAACTGGTAAATGTGAACTCGGGCCTCTCTGACATCCGGGCCAGATGCACCTCCTTACAGGCAGGCACATAGGGCTCTGAGGCCAGCAGCTACAAACCCCTTCCAGAGGTGCGAGGGGGCTTGCAGAGGACAGAAACCCCCAGAACAAAAACTTATTCACATTTATTTTGCTTTAGTTCCCCTTTTTCATCCTACCTCATTATTTTAATACTTCTATAATTTTTTTAATTAAATCTATTTTGATACCTTGCCATGAGATCCAACATTGCTATCATGAGTGAAGGGCAGATTCCCTTCACTGCAGTGTCATTTCTTGAATTTCCAGGCAAGTCAGGCAATGTTTGCTTATATTATTTTTCTTACTCAGTATTCAATGCTTCCATATTCTGGTTAAATCTTGATAGGAAAATATAAAAACATGGCAAGAGAGTGGTTCAGTTACAAATGGAGTGCAAAAATCATTTTGGAGAAAGCCCATTTGTGTGTGATTTCTAGCCTAATTTTGCAAACCCCAGTGGTTTAGAGAGTTTAGCATCCAGAGGTTTGGGTACTTGCCCAAACTAACCCTAAAATGCGAGCCTTTGGAAGTTTGCCTTTCAGTTCAATGTGTGATATAAATAGCTCTGCTAGGAACAAAACAAAGGAGGTATTGCATCGAGCAGCCAAGAGAGACTACATGAAAAATTTGATCAAGCCATGTTTTAGGTATCCCAGGCTGTGTTTTGTCTTCTGACTTAACAACATTGCAAGTTAGAGACACTCTGCTACTTTTTCTTGCTGCTAATGCTGTTGTGTCTAGGTGGCCCAAGGTAATGAGTATTTGGCACCTTTAGCTCCTATGAGGTTCTGTGAAGTGAAGGCCTCACAACCAAGCCAAAAAATCTAATTTAGAAAATATTCAGCCTTGAATTTGTTCCTGTGAAGACCTTTTCATAATGGCAGTGGTGGTTTTGCTGCAGAGCTCCAGTCTCAGATGTGCAGTATTGCTTTATTCAGTTTTGCAAGGGCCAGAGAGGAAGCGTTGAAACCTCCCTTGCCGTTGTACTCTGTTCAGATGAAATGAGATTTGCTGAGTGAGCGCAAAGAGAGCTTAATAATGGGAACCACTGTGACAAGCCATTGAGGGCTTCTTTGGAGTGAGTGACAAACTATCATTCAGTTTATCTTGGGTAGAATTATCCTTCTCTTGGAGTAGACATTTGATCTGGCTATTTTTGCTGCAGCAGGAGTTTGCTACTATGTGAGAAGCATCTCACAGAGTAGCAATCTGCTACAGCCAAAAATCTCAGCCCTGGTAAAAGTAGGTCTTGCTTTAAGCATGGCAGAAGGTGACAGCCACAAACATCAGCCTGTGCGTGACTACAGTGCGTTTACAATTTTAGGTTCCTGTCTCCCTGTTCCCTTTCTAGGGAGCCCTATGGCCCCCCAAATTCTGTAAGAGTGCCAAAGGCAAGCACACAGGCAAGCAGAGCGGGCACAGCGATCAAAGCTGAATTTGTGTGCTTCCTCGCAGTGTGTAAGGTGAGATGATGGGAGTGAAGACGAGGGCTGGTAGTCCCACACTAGTCCTGACTTTTGAAGACCTCTGGCTTTGCTGCAGTGCTCCTGTGTGTTGCTTGGCAAGTTGCTGCAGGAAGAGCTGCTGCAGGACCTCTAAAATGTGTGCAGCCAGCCTGAGAGCCTGCGTTTGACCGAGGTAAATGTTGCAGCATCAGTGGGAAGATGCTCTGAAGACGGGAAAAAGTAAAATACTCTGAAGTCAGCTTTTTGGTGCCTGAAGAAAAGGTCACTGTGTCCTGTTTCCATAATCTCTGTGCCTCAGTTTCCTATCTGCAAAAAGGGAACAATATATCCCCACTGCATTGCATAATGTTGTGAAGATGAATCAACATTTGTGAAACGCTCACCTATTTGGTTAATGGCACTGGTTTTACACTACTTTCTAATTTATCTAAATCTTACTCTCCATCTCTACTGCTACTGTAGTCTCTTGGTCTGCCTCCCTCTGTGTTCACTGGAGAGATTTCAAATGCTTTCACCAGATTTTACGCGATACAAAGGCGATATTCCTGATGACTTTTGATCTTCCAAATTTCCAGTCTTCAGAAGACGCATTTGATAATAGAGCTTCTAAAAGGAAAAGTCATCTAATTTCTTTAGCGTTTCACAGCACTGCTTTTTCTTAAATTGGTTCTTGGAAATGAATTTTTAAATATATCTATATGCACATATTCAGCCTTGAACAGATAAACAGCCTGGAACTAATAAACTGTCTGACAAGTTAGAAGCAATTAAATAAGTGGCTTTGCTATGGAACCCCTTAGTAACCACAGATATAACTGGTTATTTCCTTTTTTGAAAAGCCTGATCCTTGCGTGAAGGACAATGCGAGGATATAAGCTGAAAAAAGGAACAAGCAAAAGTTTGTGGTTGAAAGGCAGAACTTCCAGGGAAGCCAAGCAAAAACTTATAACCTCAGACCAACCTTAGAGCTTCCTTGCAGTTCAGCTGGCATCCAGGCACTTATGGGAGACGCAAGAAGAATCCAGGCAGCTTTATCTCTATCACCTTTCTCATGTTCCCCCTTTCTTTGTGGCTGCTTGTCTTTGATGACAATTTGCTGTAAAATTGCCACTCAGCCAGCCCTTTTTCTCCATTGTGCCTTTTCTGACCCTTGCTCTTTACATTTGGCAGAGCTGAGCAGTTAGAGCCCTAAATCACCTATTTTGCAGTAGGCTGCAGCATGTTGCCTCTCCCTGGCTCCCAGCTGGCAGTTGTTCTCAACCCTTGTTTTTCCTACTCCTGCGGAGATGGTACATTCTCATGCTGTCCAAAAGCCAGGCAATGGGCTACTAATAGACACTGCTGATGAATGGCGGAAGGACTTTTCCATAACTCTCTATTACTAATCAATGAGCATGTTTGACATCTCAACAGCACAGCATTTGAGAATAACTGTCAATAGTACTTTCTCATGCCAAAAGAAAATGGGAAACTGCAATACTGGCATTACATCATGGACGGGAGCTGGTTATTAATGTCATCATCCCTGTCATTCGTCTGATATATACAGCCCACAGTGACTTACCTCCAATCTATAGAGATAGAGGTTTGAAAATAAACATCAATAACTGTACAATCACTGTACAATTGAGATGATGCTAACTCAAAGTGGTGATGAATCTTGGGTTTTCTCAGGTCTATTTCTATATTTCATTTTAATAAAGGGTATGTGTGGTCAGTTTTCTGTGTTATTTGGGCTATACTGGACATTCAGATTACAATAAGGGTTTGAATAACTTGTACCTTATCTTCAAATTGCCTTATGGATGAATCTGTATATAAAAAATGTCTGTAATCATGGCTATTTACTACAGTGAAAGTCTGATACTTTATTTTATCAGGTTTAAATATCATGCCGAATGCATCTTTTAGCAGATGTTTTTCCTTACAGTTCTTTATTCTGTGTATGTGCATCATTTGATCTTAAAAATAAGAAATGGAAATGTAGACTATGTCCCTTTTCTTTTATTAGAGACTGACTCCTGGAGGTCTGGCTTCCACTTAGCAGTGGATATGAGCATCAACACCTGTGCCCCCCATACAGACAGCTGGCATACTATCTGTGTGCCACGGCAGTCCATCTGTAAGACGGGTCACATGCTGGTTGCTGAACTTGGGGTAAGTCAGGAGGAAGAAAGTAAGTTTGTAGCATGATAGAGGTGCATTTGTTTCTGTCTCCTAAAACGTGCACTGAAATCTGCTGTGGGTTTAGTCTTTTCCTTTTTTATCCTCGCTCTCTTTCTGAAGCAACGTTGATCATGTAAACCCGATAATTCATTACAGTCATTCTGGGCTAATTTAAGTTCAAGACATGTAGGGAGTATCAGGCACAGAAGAGATTTTGTTTCTGCAGACTCTGTAAGGAATTGTTTGGGGGAGCTAAAGCATCAGGTATTTTTTAATAGAGAAAAAGATTATTTTTCCAATAGGAACTGTATTCCACTGGTGAAAGAGATCATGCACAAATGCATGAATTTTCTTCCTTACGATGCATGGAAGAAAATGCCCTGCAACCCCGGGAAAGAAAGAGAAGCCCCCACATCTCCTTCAGCTGCCTGCAAGCTGAGCACGGCAGAGCAGGGGCAGCAGATGGGCCTGCAGAGGTTAAAGCCAACAGCGTGGCCTTCTGACCAAAGTCCTGAGCATCTCACTGCAGCCTCCACTGCACTAGACCCATCACCCAAAGGGAGCTGCAGAGGATGATATCCAGGCTTACAGAAGGGAGTCACATGTTGAGCCTGTGATCTCCTCTTAAGGGGTGCTGTTACTTCAGCTAGAGTAGGACTTACTGAAAGTAAGGAGACACTATCAAGTTTTCAGTCCCCTCCATGAGTGGGTGCAGTGCCCCTGGATGACCCTCTTTCTAAGAGGAATACACTTTGCAACATAGTCTAAAGGCATGAGAAATAAACTTTTCTCTCCACTCTTTTCTGCATCTTTCTTTCAGATAGAGTGTCTGGGTTGTGCAGCACCAAGAAAACATCATGAAGTTGTTCCTGAGGATGCTCAGGACTGTGTGGTGAACACTGTTGCTGTAAATCCCCTCAGGAATGAGGAATGAATTCCTAACAAATGCTTCTTCTTAGGTGCAATTCACATAAGTGCATTTTTTGATCATATTCCGGTTCTCCATCCTTCGTGAGCTAGTGAATGACTCTTCTCTTTTTTTCAGGGCAGCACTTTTCCATTGAGCACAGACAGGGATGGGAACGTTGCACATCAAGGATAGGGGAATTAATGAATGAGAAAACCTTGACATTTACACAGTTTAGGCATGTTACTTTTATTTAAGGTTTTTTCATGGAAAGGGTGCAGAACCCTTAGTGAATAGACCTGTTAATGCCTCTTGCTTTTTGTGTTTATATGTGCCAGTTCTAATAATTGTCATGTTGACCTAAGTGAGAAACATCCAGACATGTTTATGGAAGAAGCCGTAGGGCTTTAGTTCAAGTGACTTCTGTTACTCCTGGGTAGGGGAAGAGGGGAGGGTAATAAAGAACAGAAATATGTTTGTTTCCCGCATCAGGATTTATCACATGTAAATATGTAGGACTTTGGAAGCCATTAATTATACCTAAAGTCAATAACCTATTTTAATAGAACTTAAAGTGACAAAAGTGATGACATTTAAGAAATAAGACTCCTCATCCTGTGAGTCCATAACCATCAGGAAAAGGATAAAGTCAGGCTCGAAACATGCTTTGGACACAAGGTAATTGCCATTGCCATTTTCTGATTTCATTAGAGAAAACTGCTTTCAGTATAGGTATGTTAGGAAAGGGAGATATTCTTAATTACAAAGGTCGGGTTTGTGTTTGGGATACCATTTAGCAGAAAACAGAGAAATTTGAGGGAAAGGTGCAAGAATTTGCTCTTTTGTGATTTCAGCCAAGCTTTTATTCTGCATTAGAGCTTGCTGCAAAGAGTTTTATCATCCTCATCTATCCAAACACATTTGCATAAAGAGATGACCATAAAGCAAGAATTTGAGATGGTTAGGAAAGCAGATTTTCAAGGTGTTAGGGAACCTTGTTTTCTTCTGAAACAAAATTTCCCCACTTGGGGGAAGCACCAACTGGGGCAAAAACCAATTGAATTTACCTGAACATGACAAAGCCCTAAATACCCTGCTCTCTAAAACACTGAGGAATGTCCTATCCAGCAAAGAGAATGTATTTGTGTATGCCACATTGCTTATGTTCGGTTTAAGAAGGACAAAGCAGACAAACACTTAGGGGAATTTCACTGTGTTTGCACCAGGTATGCTTTACTTGGGTATGTTATCTCTAAGTCCACTATTCTGTCCGTTTAGAAGCATATGCCATATCTCCAGTTTCATTTTTCCCTCAAATAACTCAAGCAGAAATGTAGTAGATTGCTAGAAAAACAATAATGGCAACAGTGATAGTAATACTAATAACAGTAATAGTTCTGCAGCACCTATGCTCGTTTCGAGACTGGATCTGATCAAATGTATCTGATATCCAGCAACACACTTGTTCATAATTTTGATAGGCTAATAAGTAACATCTCTGAATTTAGAAATGAATTTGGTATAAGTAAAATCTATAAGAAATGCATGTAGCCATGGAAATACAAGTTTAAAAAGAAAAGTGCCCATGTGGACATTTGTTCTAATGTGACAGTTGATCTTACGCCAGTTGAGATCTGTTAAGAAATCGCTATTACCTTATGCTGGTAAAGCAGTTTCTCCCATTTACTTTGTACCTTACTTAATTGAGGAAGATCAGGGACCTAATCCTCAGCCACTACTCTTGACAGAAGCCTTTTGAAATGAGCCAGACTAGCGAGGGAAGCAAGGCCCACACGTAAATCAGGGTTGCCAGGTTCTGGCCGTTTATTCAACAGCCTAATTGAGGAAAATTTTTTTTGTCTTTGGTTTGGGGGGTGGGTTGGTTTGTCTGTTTGTTTCCTCAGGAGCGGAGAATTTTTGTCAATTCTCGCCCTTGTTCCTGTTTGCAGGAGCAGGCGTTTGGGTTGTTAGCAAGTGACATGCCCCAGAATATAAAAGAGCACTACATCTTTGGAGCTGTTTTGTGGTATTCCCCAGTATACTTGTTTGTTATAATTTGAAAGAAGCTATTGAACTGAAAGGAGGGACAAACAATCTACATGCAGACAAAGCCAGTGAGAGCTAGGAGCGTCCAAATTTCCATGAAACGCTGTTGTTTCAATTCATATTTAAATGCGCTCCAAAGCAGCTGGACAACCTTTCTGTGGCCGGCCACAGCTGATATTTTTAACCAACGAGAAATCAAATGCGATTTGCTGACAGCAGATGAGCGGATTGTGTTTTAGTCTCTTTAATGTAAGAGAATAAATACCAAACTAACAAAGTATGTCAAGATGTTGTGGAGAGTTTACGTACAATAGAACAGATTCTCAGTGCTATAAACTGGCATAATTCTTTTGAAGTCATTCAAATTATGCTAATTTACAACAGCCAAAGATCAAGCCAAGTGTAGGTTGTTTTTGTGACTGATTTTGATGCCCTTATGTTTGATGATGCTTTGAGGAAAATTATTATTTGTTATGAATGTTCCTAGGCAAAAATGACTTTTATTGTCTAAACAGTTAATTTATAAAGGGCCCGATCCTACATTCCTTATTAATTTAAAACTCACAGAATAAGATGCCCCACTCTGGGGCATGCAGTAAACATCTGGGGAAAGCAAAAGCTGGAGTTAAAATTATCTTTTGCATAGCTCATCCTGATCTCAGGCTGTCTTCATACTCAGCAGATCCTTGACATAAGTGAAGTAGCCCAAATTCTCTCTAAATTCTGCACTGGCTGTCAGAGCAACCTTGGACTGCAAGGTTGCTTTTGCAATATCCGTTCCCTAGCTCTTTCCTAGCTGCCAGAGGTGATGCACGGGTTCTGCACCTCATAAGTAGCCCTTTATCCTGGGGTTTTTCTCTTCTACTGCTTGTACTGATAGCTTTAAAGACATTTTCTCCAGAACCACATGGTGCAAAGCAACCCTCATACAGAGAGAAACTGCTTTCCCAGGCTCCAGAAGAAGTTTTTGCGTAGTACAGATATCAGGTTTATAGCCTCTGGCTATAATTTATCAGGTGGTGTTTCTGCAGGTTTACTGTGAATTATGATTATTATTTGCTTTGAGTATGGCTTAATGTGCTAGGTTCTTTACAGGCATAACTAAATTCTTCTTTCTCCTTGAGTCTCCGCACTGTAGCCACATTTTTACAATAAACTATCTGCCATTTCAAAGAACTTTAAAAAATAACTTCTTACAGGAGCTGGTCAAATTAAAGATGCAGTTATGTTGCCCAGCCTTCTTCATTCTCTACCTCTCATTGCCATTTTCATTGCAGGACACATGTGCTATCAGCTGTATAAAGCAAGAAGGGTTTGGTTTGTTTTCCTTCTTCCCCAGCTAGATCTTCCCTAAACCTTCCCATCCCTACTTGAGTTTCTTTTTGAGTCACGTTTGTAGCAGTATATGCATTCTCTGTGCTGGATATCGAGACTTCCCTCTGGGTTTTGCTCAGCTGGGAGAATGGGAACGCTGTCTGTGAGGGCCTAAAGAGCAGCTGGACTCCGGTAGGTCTCCAAGCACAAGGAGCCATTAATGAAGAATCAAGAGCTGAAAACACTTCACTAGTTGCAGTTTTACATCCCTGTATCGGTGACACATTCAAAGCAGAAGTTTACTGGCTTTTCTTTTGACATCAAGAAAGACAAGGCAACACGTCAGAGTGTTTAGGTCAGCCCTCATGCCCTCTGCAGCCACCACCTATTAGAGGCTCTGGAATAAAGACAAAGAAAAAGTATATGTGGTTGGACCTTACGAATGGCTGAAAAGCATGTTTTCTCCCTGTCTAAACAATGTAAAATGTACATTAAGCGAAGCACCATTACGTGCTCCGTGCTGTCATTTGTATGCCTCAGGAATTGAATGCCTTGTAGTGACTTCACCTAGCACGAAATGTAAATGATAATGAAACAGCAGATGCATGGTGAGCTAAGAAAGAGAAGTGCAGGAGGGAGTCCACAATATCTGCATCCCTTGTGGATAAGACGACTCAGAAATTCCATTTTTATCACCATATTTAAACTTATTTAGGGGAATGCAAGAATACAGTTACCACTGATGGATAAATCAGCACATTTCATTGTTCAATATATTTTAGTGCTTATATGCAACTTCTGTATTCAGTGTTCTCGCTGAAAAAGCAGTATTGTAAACCCGTAATTAGCAGACCTTAGAATATTTTCATGTATGATTATCAGACATTCAGTCTAAGTCTTTTCTATTGACAAACTATACTTTCTCTGTGTCCCTTCTACTAATTAGGATACTAGAAGTCTCCTACAAGTAATGACTGAGAAAATAAAATTTCTGCTGTTAATTTTTAGATTTAGCCGTCACTTCTATAAATCTGTGATGAGTGGCACAGTCTAAAGTAACTATTCTTCAATTTATTGCTTGAAGATAAAATTAGATAAACGAACCGTTACCTTCCACTTACATAAAAATATGTTTAAGTAACTTAGTCAAACACAATAATGATGTTCCTTGGCTGGCGGTAGTGATCATCAGGAGATACCCAATTCTTTTTGGATCACCACCTCAAATTCCTTGCTTCAGGAATAGGAGCTTAGAGAGAAATCTGAGTAGCTTTTTCAATGGGTAATGGGCATTTGTCCAATGGGAGCACAGCTCTGTCATATGTGGGCCATATATGCCCTAGGTGATGAGTTTAGCACCTACTCATGGAAGTGGTGGCTGCATACAGTGGGCAGAATAGAGCTATGGGGAAAAAAAAAAAAAGACAGCTTGTACATCAGAGAGCAGAATTTGGCTCCTTTAGTTGCGTTAGTTGAATGTACCCTGATGCCTACAGCCATTTTGGGTTGCAAATGCTTTAATCTTGATTTACTTTGGAGAGCTAAGTAGAACTGAAGTGGCAAATAATCTCTCTGCTGACTTTTGATGAGGTTAAAATTCACAATCTAAAGTTCATTTGTCTTAGTAACTAGTTTTCTTAATAACTAGTAACAAATATCTGTGTAGAAAAACAAAATAAAAGAGTGCCCCAAATTGGAAGAAGAAAAAAGAGAGAGATGCAAAAGGCTTTGCAAAAGGACTGACACCTTTGCAACATTAGTGCTTTGAAATCTGTATTGGCCTCAGTATTGGGCTCATGCCTCCTCTTGTCTATGGATACATGATCTCTCAAGGCCAAAATCAGCAAAAAGTATATTTGGCTTCTGCAGAGTCCCAGGGTCTTCCATGAAGCAATGCAGTTTACAGGGCATGCTTATTGAATCCATCCTTTAGCTTGGTTTTGTACAAGTAAAACCTTTAGTGAGTGTTCTGAGCTTATGAAAATTGGACCAAATTACCGGATGGAAAACAAAACTCTATACACACTTGTGTTTTTAATAAATAAAAATCTTTACCTAAGAAAGGAAGTGATCTGGATTCAGTGCAAATAGTTAAATAAAAAAGAGAAATTACTAAGTGAAGCAATTTCTTAAAAAAAAGGCAAATGGAAAACAAATGTTCCAGCAAGGCAGTGAGGTTTATATTGAAGAAAAATAGTGTATTTACTGATTTTCCATGCTAAGTGATTTCAAGATGGAAATAATGTCACTGAAATCAGCATGCTTCATTGTACCTGACCCTTGCACAGAGCAGCTATAAATATTGCATTTACTACCAGAGCTTGTCCTTAAAAGACACATTTGTTTATTTTTGAACATCACCAAAAAGTCAATGTTAGACTGGGATTTGTCCAAATCTCTGCTTGGAGCAACCTCCACTACTGCAGAAACTTGCTAGTGATTAACGGGATTGCAGGCAACTGAATTACTTCCCCAGTAAAATAAATTACTATAGTTTCACTGCTGTCCCTGATGCTAAGACAGTTTATACAAGCTGAGGTCTTGTAAAAATCTCTCTGCTGAGCCTTCTTCACTTCACTGCACTTGTAAACCAGATATTCAGTGTGGGCATCTGAATTTTCACATCTGCAGGAAGGTGGAGACAAATGTAATGCAGCATCAAGCAAATTTCCTGTTTTGTTTCTAACCATATTTTAGATACCCTTCCAATTGCATCTCAGCTGGGTAATAACTCCTGCCAGATGACCTTGTCAGAATCGGTGGCCATAACTTCAGGGAACTATCTTTTTTCACAATGGATGTTTGATTCAGATCTCGTAAGGAAACCTTTTGGAGATGCACTAATGAAGTACTCATTTAAAAGTGGGAGCACTCAATATTATATCCAAGAGGGATAAGTAATTTGATAGGCAAGTTCACCTAAATGATACTAGCGCTCTGTTTATCTTTCTAGTCATCAGGTTAAGAGCTATTGTGCATAACTTTCTTAACCTTAACCTCATCTGTTCATCTCTAGGGACTTGAGACTAACACAAGGGATAAAGGAAAATCAGTGCCGAGTTTGGTTCTGGTAAACGTTTATGTCTGTATGCAAAGGAAGGCGGGGGGAAGCTTGAAACTGCCCCTGGACAATGAAAGCTTTTAATTAAATTAGGTCTTAGAAATGTTGAGTGTGATCTTTGCTCTGTTTTGGTTTCGCTAAAGATTATGACTAGACTTGCCAAAACCAACTGAAAAGTCTTACATTTGTAAACTTCACACACAACAGCTGTGAATTTGATACACCCCAAAGAAAGTGCCAGAGTACTGCTGTTTACATTCCTAAAGTCTTTACAAACAATGAGAACAATATCTGCTCTTTACAGATTACTGTGGTCATGTTCCTATGTACAGGAAGAAGTGACCTTTCCAAGTAGAGCAATCTATGTATACTCAACTCTGAGTGTTGTTAAAAAGCTCAGGTGTATCAGCTTACAGAGAGTTAATATGAGATATAAGGAGAATGATTTTTACAGTATCCAGCTGCTGAATATCAAATGATTGAATTTTCCACCATAAAAGAGGACCTTTCTTTTATGTAACTATATAGATTTTTTTGTACTGCTGGGAAACAGAATATCACACACGATCCAGCTTAAGGTTATGCCATCTTTCTCTCACTCCACTTTATCCCTGGTTAGCCTGCTCTGTATATCACTTTTCTTAGCGAAGGCATCTTTATATTGGTGAATGGAGATGTGACAGGTGTAGCCCCTCATGCTCCTTGCTCCCCACCAGGTGGTAATTTGAGACAAGGTAAAGCACAACCACTCATCCCCTTTGTTCTCTGAAGGACTTTGAGATCTGGTACCTTCAGCACATGTGCTTCAGGCCACACAGAGATGCCAGTAAGTGTTTTTATTTGGCTCTGAACCATTGCAATGACAGATGAAGAGCTGGGCCTTGCCACACTTAGAGCTGAGTCTCTGCTCTTTGCTGCTTCTGCCTCAAGTGCCAGCCTTGTGGCCCAAGGGCTTGCAGCCTCCGTCAAGGAGGGTGAAGTGCCTTCCTGAAGAAAAAGCCTTGGGCTGGTTTTATATTGTATTTTAAATATCTAAAAGCAGCACATATCAGAGACAGCAATGTTTTTGGGTGAATGTCTGTCTTGCTTCAGTTTGCGGGAGATACAGGTGAAGTGGTAGATGGAAACAGCTGGCTGAAAGGGTCTTTTAATTTAGTGCTAGAGCCCTGAACAGTAAAGGAAGAAGGGTGCTGTTGTTTATTTGGGGCTGCCTGGAGTCCTTTGGTCACAGACCAGAAAATTTCTGCCTTTTATATTTGGGGAAAAAGTAGCCTCATTGACTTGCTTGTAGGATAACATGGATTCTTCCCAACACATGTAACAGGTAGAGTCTCCACCGCTACTGTAAAGGCTTTTGATGCTGCAAAAGCTGTATCAGGGGTTCTCTGGGCAAACAAGAATCAAATCCTCATTTTCCTGGACTGCAATGTATTGCACCTTTTCCCTGTGTTCTTATGAGACGCCTTAAAAGAGGTGTTTTCCTGTGTTAGTTAATTCTAGTGTATTGCTGAGAGTCTTCTGGAAGTAGAAGAACCCTGTCTAAATAACATCAAAGTTGAGAAAGTTCATAGATAAGTCATCCTAACTCTGCAACAAGCTTTGGACTTTTATTTTCTGATGAAAGAAATATGGAAACAAGTATAGACAATGGATAATGCAGATTCGAATATAGTATCTCTATATGAAGCTATAATAGAAAGAAAGTAAATAGTCTCTGCCTGACACTAAGCGCTGTTTGGCTTTTAAAAACCTGAGCCTCACTGGTAGAGGGAGCAAAATAATGATTAAAAACATTTGGTAAGATGGTATCTCAAGCATTTTGGTGGTTGAACTTGAGGAAAGGGCACAGATTATCATTCACGTATCACATATTCCATTCTCCACTCACTACAGGAGACTGAGAGAAAATAGTCTAGAAACAGGCAATCAATAATTTGTATAGTAAACACAGTGTGCTGTTAAGTGGCCTAATCTTTAGATCTCTTCAAACACAAGGTGATAAAGAAGAGGAATAAGTACCAAGGAGAAAGCAACCTGAGATGTAATTTATAAGAACAAAGACTTAAAGGAAAGTTGTACTACATTATTTTTGCATTAGAAAACCCAATAGGTCAAAGGACCTAGCTGGTCATTTTCTAGGAGTTTGCTACAGTAAAAGCTTGTGCAGGAATGTACTTGATTAAGCCACAAAACCACTTGTGCCTTTTGTAGTATATTTGATCCTGTGCATCCTCCTACACAGTTTTGTTTTCTTTTGCATACGAGAGAGGCTGACAGTCGCTGAACGTGCTGCTGACTGCCTTTTCTAACTTGCTTAAGTTTCCAAATTGCTAAAAAGAGCTAGTTTGGTGGTATTGTACTAAAAAGTGATTGCAATCACCCCCCAAAGAAAGAGAATACGTGTTATTTTATCAAAGGCCTGCATAACCTTCTCTGGAAGCTCTCTTTAGAGGTCCTGATATTTGAAAGGGAAACAAAATCCGGCGATTCCTGGGTTACTGTTTGTACAGCAGTACTCATATTATAAAATCTCTTTGGTGCTATAAAGAAAACGAGGGAAGAGGCACCAGTTCAGTTTTGAAAGCTGAATTAGACTTTACTATTTTGACTTAATCTGTTAAGTAATCTAACAGAACCATCAGATCCACCAGGCCAGAAAGGGCTATTATAATCCTTTAATGTGATTTGTGTAACCTGGCCCATAAGATTTTTCCAGAATTGTTGAATTTGTTAGAATTTAATTTAATTAAGTTAATCTTTTAGGGGGAAAAAAACTAATCTTGATTTCAAACCAATGGTTTCACACATGTGAGGGAATAGTAGGGAATAGTCAAGAGAAGATTTTTGAGGGGGGGAGGTTAAAGGACTAAATGTTTTGAATAACAAGGAATAACAGTTGTCTCCTTGCACTACCTAAGTGGTGATTTGCCCTTGTTCTAGTTTTCCACGTGGGCTTGAACTTAACCTTTAAGGCAATGATACGTTTCCAGGGGCGACCCACTGGGTGAGAAGAGAGTTTTCAGTGTTGTGGGTCTGAGTAGATTAGCAGACTGTCTATAAACTGAGGGAAGAAAATGAGAAGGGAAGGAGGAAAAAGCCAAAGGGAGAGTAAAATTTGGAACTGGAAAAACAACTGTGGTTCCAGATGAAACATTTCATTACATCTGATGGGTTTAAAAGAGATTTGCCCAATAATTTTGTATTTGACAAGGCATTGTGTGAAACATGGCATTGTTCCTTACAGGAAATAAAGAGCAAGAAATCTACTTTATTTCTTACATACTTATATTGAAAATGATATGAAGTTGTAATGTGAAAGTAATAGCTCCAAACTACAGCAGCCTTGTGGCATTTCCTTTTGGAACTGCAGAGCGTTATCTGAAAATGAGAATGCTTGGATTGGAAGGCTGCTGCTGACTTTCAGAAATTTCAACCTGCTTTTTGCCTCTTTTTATTTTTTACATCAATTTTTATTAAATATCTTTAGTCTAGTAACATAATTCAGACCTTCGTTCCTGGGGAGATACATAGTCTCATCCCTCTGGGGAGAGTTTGGACCAAAACCTGAAGTGCTAAGTATCCGCCATTGCATCCGAATTCAGTGCTTCTCACAGTCTGTCCTTTTTATTTTTCGTGATTGCTGTGAGGAAAGTGAAGTCTGGGTTCATCTACATGGATGCCAAGTTAGGAAGGCAGGAATAGTCCTCTCCTCCTGAGAACCGCTGGGCTAATGAAGAGACGGCACCGTGGTGGGAAGGCTGGGTGTGCACACGTAGCTGTTATGTGCTACGCGTTTTGTATTTGAGACATAGGAGGCAGGACTCAAATGAAGCTCCAACAAGGCAAGAGGATGCTCTGCTTTCTTTTCTTGAGAGATCTTATACCTGATCCTTTTTTATTGTCTCACTTCACTGATAGCTCTCCTGGACTGAATGCAGAAGATGAAATACCCAAAGACCCATAAGACAGTGAGCGCTGTCTGGGATTTAGCTGAGCAAAGAGGCACACTAAGTCCGTCCTAAGCTTTGGACTTTTGGATTGAAAATGGACAATACAGCAAGTTGGGTAATACCATCAGATATCTCATGTCCTGCATAGTGATTTCTGCGCAAGATGTCTGTATGCTGCTAAAACTGGGGAGGTGCTTTATTGCCAGGCTCAATGAATGCACCCACTTAATATGAAGTTCTTGTTGAAATAGACAATTCCTTATTTGAATTGGTTTAATTAACACTTGAGTAGTCTTTGAGTAATTCTCCCTTTTGTAAGTGGGCTTGGTCTCCTGGCCTGCTCCTGAGATGCTCTTTCAGCCTGAAGATCTGGGAAGGGTTGTTGCACTAGCAGAGGCAAAAGAGCGATGGGGAATTTCGCTTACTTTTTTCATTTGCTTGTCCTATTTCCATTCCTGAAGTCTAGTACATTTTATGTTAGCCTTCTTTGCTTTTCACTCACAGGTAAGATTTTGCTACAGTTTCTCTCCATTTTTAGCATGTCCGAAGTTTGATATTCTGTACCACAGCCTTGTGCTTCCCTGGTGGTTATTGTATAGCGTTGCACATGCTAAAAAAGCAGAGTATGCTAAACTGCACGCTCTCCCAGCTGCCAAGGGTGGACAAGTGAAAGGCACAAATGGGGACAATGCGGAGCAGATGCAGAGTAATGTGGGAACATTAGCACTTGTAAGGTACCCTCTTCCTCCCTCCCCTGTTTTTTGGAGATGGGGAAAGAAACTGGGCCTTTATCCAAAACAGCACTTAAATATGCGCTTACCTTAAAACACATGAAAAGTCATCCTCTTCCATCCTCTTGGTTTTCTGCTACCTGGATGTTCACTCAATGGAATAATTTTTTTTTTAATTTCTTTGACCCCATATTTAAGGAAGATGGTTCATATTTTTTGCTCCCTGAGAATCTGTTTGTTATATCACAGCTCTGCAAACAAGCTTCCAGGAAACTTAACACGGTGCATTTATTATCTGGTAGGCTGCACTAAGTCTTGATTAACAGGGGAAAGTTACTACACAGGAAAAGTGCAGAGAGATTGTTTTGATGTGATCTCATACTGGATTGAGAAAGGAAAACGATTAAAGAGTCTTAAACGTAAAGCTTGGCAGCAACTGTTGAGAACAAAAATGGAAATAGTTTAAGAGAACAGCGCCGACAATAACTCAATTGGGGGGTCGGCAAAGGACCAGAAGAAGTGGCCAGACTGACATTGCTTGGTTTTATTAACTCATCCATAATTAGCCCATAGCTTAGATACAATTTAGCTTGTGCCATATGGGCTAATATAGTGCTGAAAGTTACCCCCCATGCAGGTGACAGTCTGTCACACTGAAAGAAGATTAGCATAAAACAAACAACAATGCACCCTTAATTATAGTAGCACCATTTGCAACACCATAGTTAAGGATGTATAAGCGCTTCCATTATAACCCAATCCTCAAGATTTTATTGAGCAGACATAAAAGGCACATGCATGCACACATACGTACCCCCTCCAAAGCCCAGTGAGTCTTTTCTCGAGTTCTCAGTCAGAATTTATTTTATTTTTTTTTTTTTATTTGTAAAAATGCCTGATGTAGGTACTTATTTGCAGCTCTGCTGGTTTGCCTTGGAACAGGGTGTAGAATAAGTTGGTGTAGGTAGAACACTTTGGGCAAATAGATCCTAGTAGTTTTTGCTTTAATAAACGTGCAGCATAGTGGCTGTTAAACCCAAATAAAAATGAGAAAGCTGCGCTGTGTGTGCCCATCAACTTGATTAGAACTGTTTATAGTATAGATGAATCTAACCAAATAGCACTGATATACCTACATAGGCAATAGATGTTCTGCGAGTATAATTTATATTGGGAAGAAAGTAAGCCTCTGTCTTTATTGATCCTGCTTTACTGAATAGGAATTGCGCTATTAAACTGATACCCATGTGTTGTTGATACGTCCTGCATTTATGTTAATTTGGCTACATATTGCCAATATTTTCATTTTAAAATCAAGAAGGAAATCCTGTGCCAGAGCCTTTTCCAAATTGTGCTGAGCTTTTGACACAAAGCAGCAGAAGCCATTAGCATTCTCAGTGAAGGCTGATCAGTCATGCTGTTGAACCATTTCTTCTTCCCCCCCCCCCCCCCCAAATAAATTTACTTTCCTGTGTTTTCTAGATTAAAAGGGGAGCTCCCCCTCCGGTAAGTTTTACAGACTTTTCTTTTGAAAGGCAGCCTACCCGTTTTACATCTTTTAAATGAAATGAGTTTTGTTATGCAGACAGGAGTTAAATTTTTTTTCTAGCTTTCATCGGCTATTTATGTGACTCTATGGTTTTCAAATGGTATAATGCTAGAGGATGCCAAATGTCCTGCCATTTAATAACCAGTAGCATACAGAGCTCTTTTCAAAATGCCACCACTCTGAGCATCTGTTGTTATTAAGTAAGATGATCAAATTTTGTACCGGACTTCAATTTTGCTTTTCACATCACTTACAGAGCAAGAATAATATGCAGTCTGTGTATAAAACTAATGTGTTGGGATCATTGAGCCAATTGCTGGTTTTTGTGTTCTGCTTTATTGCAGACTGTAAAATAAACTTTGGCCTTTTTTTAATAAATGTTATAAAAATGCTCTGTGAATCAGGAGAGTGTCAGCAATTAAAGCCATTTAACATCATAATAATTAAAAATGCAATACTCTAGTGTAGTCAGCACTGGTTCACATAAAAAGCCACATTGTTGATCCTTAATAATTACATTATTTGACAGACATGCTAAAGAAGAGGAAAAGGTGCACGTTGTTAGTATCAGATGAGCAACTAATTCTTATTGTTTCTGGAAATTGCTCTGAAATCCTTTACTGCTTCTGTCTTTCAGCTAACAGATGTGCAGGAATGTCCTCAGCTCACCATTGCTTTTCTCTCCAGCAGAATACGACTGACAACAGAACAACACAAGGGAACAGCTGGGTCGAAACACATAATATTTTCCTGGTAGAGAAAGAAGCTGATTAGGCTGTGGAGTACCTAATTGGGTAAGATGCCCCTCATTTTCAAACTATAAAATTCAGATAGTGTGTAGCAGAAAGGAGAGGATGGGCTGGCAAGAGCCTTATGCTTGTCTCACAGCAGAAGTGGACCTTTAAAATAAGCCATGCTTTTACAGCTGTGGTTTAGGAATGTGCCTGAGCTGGATCTCGCCGAGGGCCAAATTTTTGAGGGGACTCAGCTCAGATGCAAGAGCACTTAAATTGTATCTCTGTACCTCAGTCTGTTCTCCTCTGCCTTCCAGTGTTTCCATAGGTGGAAGGGCAGATTTGCCCTTCATGATGTTCATTTTTTCCGTGAAAAATAAAGCAAAACAAAACCAAAGCACACATTTTAGAGATGCAGGTATTTCTTCCTTCAGCATCAGTGTTGTGCAAGTCTTCCTTGCTTTCGCTTCCCTCTAGGTATTGGTGCTCCTACAGCGCTGCGAGTCTGCAGTGTTGTCTCTCGTCTTGTTGTCTTTTAGCCCTGCGGCCAAAACTTTGCTATAGTAAGGGTAGAACAGACATCCTCACGTCCCTCTGTAGCAGATAGGATCCAAAGTGGTTTTGCAGGGGGTAGGACCGTCCTCTATCCTGCCTCTGGGAATCCCAGAAAACAGGGAGCGAAAACTAATTTAAAACTGCCCAATGATGCAAATTAGGTTCTTCACCTTCCTGGAGAGTCTAGGAGCTTTCTCTAGTCTCAGTTCTGTCTGTGGAAATATTCTCTGACTAAAGAGCTGTGCTTCAGTGTTTTTCTTCCTCCCGCCCCCAACCCATCTACTTCTTTATCAGTGTTCTTGCCTGAATTTTTTTTTATTTTTATATTTTCTAGAGTCGAGCTTTCAATATGCAAGTCTCCCAGCCTACAGCTAACTGCGCTGCCAGCAAGCTCTAGGGGTGAGCTGCACAAGCAGATGAAAATACGATTAGGAGAAAGATGCCAACAGTTCAATATACGTTACACATTCATTCATAGGATTGCTTGTTCATCTAGGAGACTGAGTTGAAAATACACCTTCTTGTGCTTTTATAGGTATTCAAGTAAGCAAACAGCTACAAGACTAGGGTGTAAATGTTGCTTTGTTCTACTTGGTGCGTTAATCAGGGATGGGAAGCAAAGTGGTTCAGTCGTACTTGGGAGGCTGGGAGGAGCGCTTTGCTCTTCCAGCAGCGTCCATCTGTCCTCCAGGGTTGCACTCAGAGAGCCGAGGGCTTCAGTATGGTTATGCCTTTGGGCAACCTGAACTTGCGCTTGGCAGCTGTGATTGAGGCATTTAAAAAAAAAAAAAAAAAAAAAAAAAAAAAAAGGAAAGCAGTAAGATAGATTTCTTAATAGGTCTTGTGAGGCCCAGTATCAAAGATCAACAAGACTGGAAATCATTCTTTGGTAGAACATAAGTCAGCTGGCACGAAAAACCTATTGCTCTGATTTCTATTTTCTTTGATGTCTTGTCTACTCTGGAATGATTTTAATAGCCTGTCACTAGTAGTATTTGCTGTCCTTCAAGGAAACTAATGATGCGGTATCAAAAGTTTGATGTTGGGATAAAGGATTAATAAATATGTGTGAAGTTCATGATAGATAAATTTAAAAAATCATGTCAACTGTGGTATGAAGCTTAAAAAAAAAAATCAGAATGACCCTCAGAATCTGGATAGAAGGTACGTTTCTGAAGAACTATCTTGCCTAGAACATCTTTGGCAATTATTTGTTCTTCCTGAGCTCTTGGCCTGGAGTGATGGAAAAGTAAAATTAAAAGGAGCGCATTCAAAGAATAGTGAATAGCAGCAGTGTTAGCCGTGAAGGTTCAGGTATTTGGGGGAAAAGAGCAGTATCACATCCCAAAGGCCGGTTATAAGGTTTTGAAAAGCGTTGAAGCCAATTGAAAGACTGGAACCCCTCCTGAAACCTTCCTCCCTTGGATGTAATTCATATGTGTGCAATTATTTTAGTTCAAATATTAGTCTTAGATTTTAAACAGATTATAATTTTGTAGGGCAAAAGCAATAATTGCATGACAGAAGGGGATTTGATTCGCAGTATCTGAAAAACAATCTGCTTCTTGAGCACAGAAGACTCTTTAGGTGAAAGTATAAAAGAACCACATTATCCCTTGATTAACCTGCATCAAATAATGGAAATAGAATTCCATCTGCTGTAGAAAATCATAAATAATAAATGCATTATTAAATCAATAAACTGAATACAACAATGAATTTTAAATCTTATGTTGTGATTAGAGCCAGCTCTTTCTTTGGGACACATTAAACTATATTTACAACACATTCTTTTCCTCTTTTTTTAATAGGTGATCTGTTTCTTTTTCAGGAAGTTCATATGAAGTTTCTGAACCTCCACTTTGCCCCTTGGGGAGAAGCAGCCCGGAAATAAGGTGAAAGTGTTCTGAAAGAAATAAGAAAATCTCAAAAGGGGAAAACAATAGCACGTTATAGAAATACTGGTAAATAAAATATAACCAACAAGCAGAATGGGAAACATGCACTGTATGCCACTTCCCTGTAGTGCCAGCCAACTGAATGTTGAATGTAAAATATCAAGAATTACCGTTCTATGTATTAGTGACATTGATCCATTAATGTTTATATCACATTTAAAATAGAAGAAAACATAATGGACAAAGGGTAAGTGTATGAAATCGGTGCTGTTTGAGTCTTTCATGATGGATCATCCTGAAAAAAAAGGCAGAGATTCAATGAGAAAAATAATGTCAATATTCAAAAGTTAGATTTGGGATATCTGTTGCACCTGAAGAGGCTTTTCTTATATGATCCTGCATTCATATGACAGATGCAGTTGCCACAACCTCCCTTCATCTGTAGGAAATACTTTTTTTTAAATGAGTATTTTATTGTTGTTGATATTAATTTACATAATGCTTTAAAACACCTATATGACCAAATCTAGAAGTACTTAAAAACTGCAGTCTCATGAAAATAAATTGCAACTAGTATCTTTCTGGTTTCTTCAAAGGGCATTTTTCAACAACTCTGGGTTCTTGTCGCAGATCTGGACAATGGCGCTCTCGCCCCCAGCCCATGACCTCTGCCTTGAAATATCTGGGAGCATCAAGGACATGAGTGGGTGGTGTAAAGCTGAAAGACAGAAGAGGAATGTGGCAGAAAACTTTGAGCAAGTATTTAAAAAAAAAAAAAAAGCAACTTCTTAGTTAAAATTGCTTAAATTACAATATTTCAGCACTTACTGAGGGGAAAATAAAGCAAAGCCATTTAGAATGCCCTGGTCATAAATAACTAAAAAGGCTTGAGGGGGACTAAGCAAGCCAAAGGAACTGTAGCTCACTACATTCTTCTTTCTCATTACTTCCAAATTCAGTCTTCTCCATCTTCTTCAAAGTTTCCCTTGGCTGCATGCTTTTCTGAGGGGTTGTCTGTTGCCCTGGGTTGACTCGGTCATTCCAGTGATCTTCCCTGAGCCTAGCACAAGGGAAACTCCAGCCTGCTCCATCCTCTTATGCTGTTTTTGCAGTGTGCACAAAACTCCTGAATACTCACTTTCACCATGCAGCTCTGTGCTTCCTCAATTTGTATTTTGTCTGTTGTCAATATTTGTGAAGGATTCATTCAGTTTTTGCAGCAGAACTGAAATCTGTATGGTCTTTCTAGGTGTTACTTCAAAATGTCATAAAGACTGCCTCGGTCAGCGCAAAACCTACAGCTCTTGATATCTCTACCATGCCTGGGCATCCGTTAACTGCTACTGCATGGTTTATTTTTCTTGATGGCATTTCTTTGTCAGAGAGCGCCATTAAAAGATATTAAAACTGTGGGTATATTCTGTATCAGGGTTTCTACCATGCTTTTCCTACAAAGAAGCTATAGAGGAGGCAAGAGAGTGTGTCTGCCAGCTCAGTTCATCACCGCGATGGTTCTCCCAGCTTTCAGAAGAGACCTTCAGTGCTCCTTAAGCATCCCTTGCCTGCAGTTGTCCCCTCACCATCCGTTTCATAACCAGGATAGCCTCCTAAAAGCATGAGCTTCTGCTGTTTCTTCAGCTCTAGGAATTAATACTTCACCTTGCCAGTCCTTTTCTCCCACTGCTTGTACACCAGTGTTATCCAACCCCTAGGCTTCAAAATTACTGACAGGCTGACTGAATTTAGAGGACATGAGAAATCTTGACATTCAACTTGACAACATGTTTGTTACTGTGCCTGTGTTCCCATGACTTATTTTTTTTTTTTTAGTGCAAATCAGAAGATGATTAGCTGTTTTCTCTCTTCATTGTGTTTATTTTTGCCTTGTCTTTGCTGAATTCGCTTCCATCTTTCTCTCTTCCTGTGTGTTTCGGCTCTCGCTGTGTTCTCTGCCCTTTGTTCTCAGCTGCTGTTTTTCCCCCCTTTTTCCTTTTGTGCCTCTCTTGCATATTTTCTAGTACTCTATCGTCTCTGTTCTTTGTCTTTTCTTTTCTTTGTCTTTTCATTTTGCCTGTCTTTGTTCTGTGTCCTCTTTGGTGTCTCCCTGTTCTTTGTCTTCTCTTTTTCCTTGTTCTTTCTTTTCCTCTGTCTGTCTCTTTTTATGATTGCTTTTTATCTTAGTTGTGTTCTGTGTAGGCTTGTCTTGATCTTTGTCTTTGCTGAGAACGTGCTCAAATGAAGACAAAGCACACCATTCAAACAGAAATTGCTTATTAATTTTAACATGGACACACTGCCTAAACCCAAACCTCCCACAAAGTGCGCAATCCAAATCATAGGTATTGTTTAGGCCAGCAAACAGTATTTCTGGTCATCTGAGCATAGCTTAACTCCTAGTCATTCCCCTGTGGTTGGGCACCCGCCATTTACACCATTTCCTACCACACTCCCAGCCCAGCTGCTGTGGGTTGTTAAATCTGTCCTGGTATTTATCACCAAACCATTGAATCTAGGGTACAAAATAACCAAAGTGAGGTTTGTGGTTATGCAGCAGCTACAAGTGAAAATGGCTGTTTTGGTCTCCAGCATGGAATCCACACGATCTTCATGTCCCAAGTGTGCCTCTTCCTCCTGTGGTGGGGGGTATAATTTACTTCAGATGTCTTTGACCTACATCATCAGCTCTAAGTTATCACTTGCTGCTAGAAGGAATGTTTTAATTTACGAACCAGCTCTGCTGGGAATGGGTATCAGCTAAAGCCATGCAAAAGACTGGATTTCTTGGTATAGTTGGTACACAGTTATGAATTGTCGTTGTTAATTCTTTCATATTTGCAAAACAAAACATATTAGAAGTGTGGCAAACAGAAAAATCACAAGTAGAGTTCTTTTGGTAAATGAAGAACTTTTATTTGGACTCTGAATAAATCTTCTGTGATGTCTTTAAGCTTTACAATGGTGTGATTCCCAAATTGAAGTTCAAAGGGAAACATTTCACATAAACATCTCAAGTTTAGGTTTTTTCCCATCCATCTCTTCCCTCGAAGAACTCGGTGAAGTCTCGGTGACGTATGGCATTTGATTAATCCCAGTTCAAGTTTCAGCTGAGAAACACAGCCCCGATCTCGGAGCCTCCCCGCCGCTGCTGCTCACCCTTTTTTTGTCTGCAGGAGGGTCATGGAAGCTGCAGGAAGTTGCCAAGTGGTAAAATCAGTGAGTCCAGGACTCAGGAGAAGCTGCTGGGGGCAAACTGTGCCAGATGCCCCATGGGACGCCAATGGCCCTTCCCTAGCAGCCTGTTCTTCCCAGACGTGGCTCCTGGTTGCTAGCTCTCCCCCAAAACCTTAACACCCAGTCCCCTTACCTTCACCATAAAACTCTCACTTTCTTGGCTGGGCCTCAGCTCTAGTATATAAATAGAAATCTCATCTCTTCTAGCTGCAGTGCTCTGGGGAAACCCCAGAATACACAGCACGGTGGATTTCTCTCCCAACTGGCCATAGGACCCAGCCACAATATTGCAGCAAATAACCTGGCTCTTCTGTGAATTGCACTGATTCTGAAAAACGCTGCAGGTTCCCCCGAGGCCGCAAGTCGAGGTAAGGTCAGGTTCGGCTGGTTCTGTTCCTGGCGTTTCGTGGCTGTTTTTTGTGGCCTCCTGCCTCTGTCCCTCAGCGGTGTGGTGGAGCCCAAGCCAGGTGTGTGGGCTCAGGCTTGTTGAGGTGCTCTGGGACGGCTGCAAATATTTCCTTAGCGGCAGCTGAGCTGAGGCAAGGCTTTGCAAAGCGCCGCTGAGAAAAGCCAAGTCATTACAACAGGGCAAGCTGGGGCAAGACCTAACGCGGAAAGTCAGTCAGGGCTCCTTTGCAGAACCGCGCCTGCTGTACCAGTGCAAAACCATTTGACCCAGGACTGTCTTTACAGGTTGTTAGCACAGAAAGGACTAGGTAGGGGCGGGGAGGTCGAGCCTTGCGCACGTGCAGCCCCGTGCTGCCCTGCCGTGAGTGCGGTGATGCCTCGGGCCACCCGTTTCTGGGTGCCGCCGGGATGAAGGCGCATGCTGTGTCCTGCAGTGCTTCAGCCCTGCGAGGACCTTCTCCTTGTCAGCTCCGCTGGCGGCGTGGGAGCATCTTGGGAAGAAGGAGATGGAGGAAAGGATGGTCTAAAACATGCTGCTGGGACCTAAAGAAACACCCAGGTACCAGACTTAGTGTTTGCACCGTTTTCACATCGACACTTTGCATTTTGTGCGTTTTAAGGCAAAAATATTCTTTTAGGTTTTGGACTGGGGGGAGAAAACAAGAAGTCTCTCACCTCTTCCCCAAACTAGTAGTAACCCACCGTGGCTTTTTGCACTGGCAGCAGCAGTGGTCCCTGGCACTGAACGAGCAGAGGTTTGCCTCCACAGAGGTTTATCCAAAAGCTTTGGTGAGCCAGAGCCCAATTTTTAATTTAATTAATTTACAGAATATTTTGATACCTCCCCCCCCCCATTTTTTGCTTGTCCTTCCCCTTTTTGCTCCATCACCAGAGCGATCAGATCATCTCTTGCCAGTGGGAGCGAGCGCGTGGGAATCAGCGCTGGGTCTTCGCCGGCTTTCCAGCGCGGTCCGTGTGTGCGAGCGCCCATTTCTCCCTCCCCGTGCCCTGAACAAGTGAAACGGATGTTTTCCGGCCTAGGCGGTATGCGTGCATTTTTGAGAGAGTGCAGGTGATCTCCCAATATGCGTAAAATGCATTGATTACAAGTTTCCTGAGATAGCTATTTTTTATCTTAACAACATGGATTTCAGTTATATTTAAATATTAATAAAGTGATTTAAGACCAGGCCATTTAGGCCAAACGTACATAAAAATTCCCCTTCTATTTTCCTTCTTTTTAAATCCTCCTCCTTGAGTTTATTCCCTGCGGGAGGGTTTGGGTCCTGAACTCATTGTGAGATCTTCAAACACATAATAAGAATTAATCACCATTAGTTCTCTATTTTAACAGCTGCTTGCTACCTCTATAACCCGGTACAGCTGCAAACTTCCCTCCCTTTGCTGACATCATAATCCCATTACAGCTGCAAACTTACATACATAAAATGCAGATTTAAGCTGATTTTGAAACAACTTACATTTCTTAATTGCCCAGGCCTGCGTCAGGAGCGCAAAAAATTACGGGTCTCGCTTGGCGCAGCCTCTCCTCGCAGGAGATGCGCGTCCGCTCTCGGCGGGGCCGTGTCGGATGGCCGTACCCGTTTTGGGCTGAATCGGTCCAGGAGCGGCAGCGGGGTGTCAGCCCTTGCCTTGCCCTTCGTCCCGCCTCGGCTTCGGGACATCCGGAAGGGGCTGAGCGCCCGCTGAACTGTCTCGACCTCTTGGCTGTAATTTTCTTTGCAGTGCCAAACCTGATTTCCTGAGACGCTCGCGCCTTTCGGGGAGCGGGGCTTTTTGGTGGAGCCGTTTGTAAATCCAGGTGGTGGTCGTGGAGGAGCTGCGCCAAACAGGCCAAGCTCTGTTGTTGGGCGAGAGCACGGAGCCGCCGCTCTGCTGCCTTTGAGTTCGGGTCTGCTTCTACCAGGGGATATTTACAGACCTGAGCTCTAGCGCGGGCTCAGCTGAATTGCATCTACCAGTATTTACTTTTTAATATTCATATGAAAACAAGTACGATTTATTTGCCAACAGGGAGAAGAGATTTGCCTGCTTGTGGACATTTCCCTTTTCCCTTCGTATTTCTGGGCTTTCTTGTACTTTCTCCCTTCTAATATCTCTCCTTAGATTGTAATTATTTTACTTTGTTTTTTTTTTTTTTAGTTTTCAGCATTAAGGTTTGAGATAGATAATTATTTTGCTTAATAGTAAATTTCACTGCAACGTGCCCAGAGGGATATGAAATAAAAGGTATTTAAAAATCTACCATGTTAGAAAAGTAAAATAATTTCAGCTAATGAGATTATCAAGGATAATCGGTTTACAAAAGCCCATTATGCGACAGATTCATTGATGTCTTAAAACAGAAAAGGAGAATCCTATTTATTTTTTGAAATGGGGTAGAATAAATTGGTTTTCGGGATGTAAAAGGCTGTTTTTCTTTCTTTCTTCCTTCCTTTTTTTTTTTTTTTAAGTGACGATTTCCGTAGCCCCATCTGCTGTCCGTTGTTGGAAGTAACCAGATGCAGATTTTGTAAAATACATATTTTGCTTTGGAAAATTGGCAGCAGGCGAGAGACCTGCCCGGTGGCAGCAGGAGCTTGGGGGCCGCGGAGCGTTCCCTCGGCCGCTTCGAGGCCGTCGCGGGCGCTCGGCCGCCGGCCTTTTGGCGGCGCGGGAAGCCCGTTGGGTTTGGGGGTGGCCAGGGCTGGAGGGAGGCAGCAGGAGCGGAGAAGAGGGACCGCAACGTCGACATCTCCACCGAATGCAGCATAGCATCGCTTTTAAGTTGTGAAAAGTTTATTGGGACGTTTTCCCCAGCGCCGTGGGAGTTGTGCAGTAAAAACACAATTTTCCTTCCGTTTTTCCCCCCGGACCTCCTGGGAGACGCGCGTGCGGCTTGGGCTTTGCCTGCTCACCAAAGTGGAAGGGCTGGTGGCCCAAGGAGGGCTGCGGCGCTCTTGTCACCAGCGGCCGGGCTGCAGCGCTGACTCCCACTGGCAGCCAGCAGCAGCACCCTCCCGCTAATTTGTTTGTGCGTTACGTAAATTAGGAAGCGCTTGTGCAAGAGGGCGACCTTGCAGAGCAAGACAACGGGGTGTCTTTTGTTTCTTGTGGATCGTTGCTTTGCGCGGTCCTGGCGGCCCCGTGCGGCCCTGCGCCGGCCCGCTTCCCGCCCCTCGGAAATGCGCTTGTTAGCAAGATTTCGCCGGGCGGCGGAAAGGCTGCAGTGACTTTCCGATAACAGCTGGCGTTTCTGGAGCTCCTTTCGCCCCAAGCTCACCAAAGGGCTTGCAGGCGTCAGTTGAAGTAGAGGGTTGGGACGGCCCCGGGTTACGGGGGCACCAGGCTCCCGCGAGTTCCCGGGGCAAACGGGCGGCAGAGGCTGCTCCCGCGAGGAAACGCCGTTGGGCTTTTCCGACCTGTGCGCTCCGTGGCCCCGCGCGAATATTTTCCAGCAAGTTCGATTATTCGCCTTTTAGTCCCCGCCAGGAAACCCCCAAATATGTCAGCGGTAAAGCGGCCGGCGGGTGTTTGCAGGAGGGCGACGACTCGCTTCTGATGCAATTTGCCCTTACAACGCACCCGCTCCCGCAAACCCGCTCCGTAGCCTCCGACCCCAAACGCGCGTTTTTCCAGCGTTGATTTTTTCAGGTGAACTCTCCGAGCGTTTCAATCACAGCAGCCAACTGCCCCGGGTAGGGGAGGGGAAGCCTTCAGCCTGCGCCCGCGACGGGTGCAAATAAGGTGCCACCGCCGCCAAGCGCGAGCGACTTCAGCCCAGCATTGGGCAAGATCACGCAAACTGTCCGCGCTGCCATCGGCGAGCAGCTAGATGCGGCAAGAAAGGGCGTTTCGCCGCCAGGTCGGTGCCGGGCGGCAGCAGCTGCCGAGCGGGAGACGGCGGTGGCCGCGCGCGTGGCCGCCGGCCCGGGAGGCAGCCCGGGGACGCGGCCGGCCGCAACGCCCCGCGGGAAAGCGCCGTGCAAGCCGAGCCGGGGCTTTCCCTTGCCAGGAGGCCTCCCCGGGAAACGGGCGAAGGCAGAAGCGTCCGTCCGCGTCGCTCCTGGAGAATGCGTTCGTCACAGCAGAAACGCAATTTTTTTCTTTTCTTTTTTTTTTTTTTTTTTTGCATATGATTAATGTGTAACAAATCCCTGCAGAGAGTAAATACCGATCTGCAACAGCCCGGTAAACAAATACTGTGGGAACCGGCTCGCGGTGTGCGCAGACATGCATCTATAAAATACATTACATGCCCACACGCATGCACATGTCAGCCCCGTGTAGGTTAGCTAAGGGGATTTACCTTCTTTTTAATATTTTTGCAGACTGCTTTATGATCCTGTTGACCTGCTATTAGCGAAAGCTTAGCTTTCAACAAAGGTAATTAAATTATAAAATCACTGCTGCAATCATCAAACTACTCATAAAACAAGAAATGAAAAAAAAAATACCCTGAAATAAAAATCTTGCAGGCTTCTCCTCATGTAATATTGCTCCCTGATGTTAATTACATTTAAATGGGAGAGTACTATTTTGGTATCATTCATACGCCTCCAAAAGTACTTTCCAGTTTATCATACCTGTCAACCCCAGTGCATCACAGGCTAATACTTTATTAAGAAAAAAATCATTAGGGAGCTGCTGATCCCATTTAAGTACATTGGGCAGAATGTAAGACTAATTAAAAAGCATATTTTTACATTATTAATTTCTGAGTTTCACACTTAATGAATGTGAAATGACAGGGCTACTATTTTTATATTCAGGCTCTCTGGGCTCCTCAGCCAGGGGAATTAAATTCTGGGGATTTTTGCAAAGATGCTTCTTGGGAGATTTGTTTTCAAGAACAGCTAAGCTTTTTTAGCTGTGCCTTTTTCTGGGAAATTATACCAAAGCATATTACAGCCACTTAAAAAGAGTAGTTAAATAGATGTTGTGTTGGGTTTTTTTTCATCACACTGCTATAAAAGTATTTTAGATGAGGTATAAAATATGGTTTTTAAATGATATTATGATTTGCAAACACTAAAAAATAATTGCGGTGGAGTTGAGAGAGAGCGAAAACATCTAATCTTTATTGTGTAAGACAATGTGATAAAATATTTTACAGCCAAAAGCTCATTTTGCATCTGGAAAATTGTGTAAACTGATGGGGGGAGAAAAATCTCATTAAAACTAAAGGTTATTTTTAATATTCTTCAAACAAAGCAACACATTATTGCTGCATTTTTCCCGCTCGTATTTATTAAATTAGACAATTGCACGAATGTCTAACGTTCTATTTAAATAAAGACATAAAATGACAGAGACGGCGTGATTAGGCAGGCTAATCTGAATTTATGCCAGCTTTTAGGGAATAACAGAGTTAAAATATAATGCCAGTGCTGGGAAGGTGGGTTTGTTTGTGCTGTTCAATTGCAGCGTTACGGGTGTTATTAAGCGTTAGGTGTTGCGTTACTCAAAACTTGGCCGGGTGAAGGCTGGCGCAGCGTTCCCCGGGAGCGCGACGCAGCGCAGCACAACGCGGTTGTGTAGGGCTCTGCCAGGAGGAGCGTAGAAAGTCCTTCCTTCCCTTGTTTCCTTCTCTCTTCCTTCCCTTGTTTCTTCTCTTCTTTCCCTTCTTTCTTCCCTTCTTCCCTTCTTTCTTCCCTTCTTCTCTTCTTTCTGCCCTTCTTTTCCTCTCCTCTCCCCCCCTCCCCAATGTGCTTACAATTACCTCTCTGTATTTTTATTGTCTTTTTACTAACCACAAAACTCACACTGGAGGCAAAGCTTAACGGCTGAGGCTTTCCTCGTGTAAATATTAGGAAATTACATTTGTACAAACTGCGCGGCTTTGTAAAGGGGGCTGGAGCGGCTCCAACACAAATTAATCAGGATAAAGTTGCTCTATGTTCAACATGACCATAGTTTATTTTCTTAAAGTATTAATTTGTCAACAGCTTTCCTGCCTCGCTCTGACTCATGTGGATGGCATTGAAGGAAGACACAGATGCGATCTCGCCGCTATACCTTGCGGCTTTGCCGACCCGTTCCAGCTAATCACAGCATAATTGTGTTTAATTTTTCAATATTTGTTTTCATACAAAAGTCGAACGACTGAAATACGAATATGAACCTGTGTTTAAATATCGTCTTCCCTCTAAAAAAAAGAAGAAAAAGAAAGCATGAAGCTACTTTAACTGTTTGCTGAACAATTCCTGTTACTTTATACTTTTAAGCCCCTGCCTCCTCCCCTGTCTCCCCCCTCAGCCCCCAAATAAATAAATAAGCGCTTGCAATAGCTTTTCAGCTGGTGTCCTTTCCGCTTTTTTTTACTGCAGCCAGTCTCTGTGCTGAAAGCAGAGCTTTCCAGCAGGTCTCTCCTCATTCTTCTGCCTTCGCTCGCTGCTTATTGTATCACGCTATTTTTTAATTATATCTTGATTTTCGCAAAGTTATTGTTCGTTGTTATGTCCCCAGAATGCAAACGCGAGCGTAAGGGGATCTCTTTTTCCGAGTTGCCAAAACAAAGTAAGGAAAACGTTCGGCTCCTCCTTTGCCAGACGTTTTTAGCGCTTTTCCACGAAAGCAAATCTTATTTCTAACTGTGCATTAAACCTTAAGTAAATAACGCAGGCTGTCAGAGGCAGGCTCTATTGCAGGGTCGGTAACCGTGACCGGGTTTTTTCGCCTTTAACGCCCGCAACGTGCCGCGCCCGGGAGGAATTGCTGGTGACGCTGAAATCTTGCTCATTTCCGTTCGTCTTGGGCAGAAGTGGGCGACTTGGGCGCTTGCGGGGGGACGCGGAGGCGGGCGGCCTGCTGCGTGAAAGCAGCACGGAGGGCGCGAGAAGAGGCGCGCCTCCCCGCTCCTTAGCATCTTTTGCTAACGTGCCTCCCCACATACTGTCGACGCTCTTCCCGCTTTATTGCTACGCGTTCACCTCGTTCGTGGTTTTGTTATTCACGAATGCAGTTGTTGCCAAGTATTAATCAATATATTATGCTGCTCAGTTGGGCAAGCTGCACAAAAACATCGTGCCCCTAGGGTTAATACAGTCAAGAACTAGAAAAGTGTTTCAGACATGTACACAACATGTGGTTTACTATTATCATTAAATGAGGTGAACTGGGACTCTATACATATGGATTTTGAATTGCATAAATTTTGATTGATATCATTTGAAGACTGAGACCCTGAAAGGCTAGATTTTGTGAAAGACGATACACAGGCCAGCTATTACCACATACAATAATACCAGGAAAAATATCTGAAATGAGCAAGGCAGCTGGCTTTTAAATAGCTAAAACATAACATCAATACTTATTTTGAATAATGGAAAAAAGAGGTAAAGGATGTTGACCTCTGCCTGACAATAACATGTTCCAAAAGTAGAACTGGTCCCGGGAGAAAACCCCCCGCTCCACAGTAGCGACTCACAATTTTTTCCCCCCTTCTCTCGCTCTTTCTTTCCCTCTTGTTTTCTTTCTCTTTCCTTTCCTCACCCCCCTCCCCAAACCTGCTTTTTTTTTTTTTTTGCCCCCCCCCCCGTTTCCTTTCTTTCGCGGCCCCTCTCCCTGCCTGGCAAAGGTAAACAGCCGGGTTTGCGGGGGAAGCCGCTGCCGCCCACCGCCGGCAACAGACTTCTCGCAAATTCAGGAAACACTTGAGAGGTAAAACCAACATCCTGACACAGGAGACGGGGCCAGCTTTTGACACCAGCCTGGACCCGAGAGGCCTACAGAAACCCTGAGCCGGGAAGCGCCTGCCACCGGGGTCAGGGCTTCGGGGAGCTCGCGCCACGGCCGGGCAGAGCCCCCCGCTCCCCGCCGCCGCCGACAGGCCCTTTCCGTGGGAAATTCGCTGGTCCCCATTAAACATTTCAACATTAGGAGGGCCGAGCAAGAGCCTCGGCTGAACTTGTCGTGCATTACCGGCCCGTGCAGTTGGAAGGGGTGAGCCGTGACACGGGCCAGCCCGGGCAAGGTCTCGGAGGCCCGACGGGCGGTTTTCCTTGCGTGCGATGCACGTGGGGAACTACCGATACCTCGCTCCGCCGGATTCACCCAGTCTGCCCAGATCTGTTAAAACTTGTGAGGGCGCACGAGGTACTTAACGCTTCGTTTATGATTTACGCCCCCTAAACGCATTAAAGCATTAACCGTATTTCTGCTCCGGCGTACTTCAGTCCTCCCGGGGAGGGAGCCCAAACGTTTCTCGGACGGCTACTTTTCGTTTCCCCGAGGAGCGAGATCATCCGCGTCGTGCTGCACCTCTAAGCGTTGACCAGGCCTTCGCGTTACCCCGACAGAAGTGTCACGCCGTCCTTCCCTTGGATGGGGTAATTAGCTATACGAACCGCCTGAAGGAAACGGTCCTTCCCCACTAAAGAAAACAGCAGAAGTTCAGGCGGCAGCGCTGCGAGGGCTCCTTCCCCTGCGCCTAAGCCGCCGGCTCCGCGCTAGCCAGAGCCGCCTCCGATCGACAGCTCTCGGGCCATAGCGCTTGGGCGGCCCTGGCAAATTTGTAATCCGAGTTTGCACCCGCTAATATATTAAATTGCTGCGCCGCCCGTGGCAGAGCCTGCCCGACGGGCTTTTAACCGCTTCCCCGGCTGGATGCTTGTGAGACGCTGCAATACGGATGTGCAAGTGTTAACGGGAAAGCGGGAAGGTTAAAAAAGAGCCAAACTAGTTTTCCGGCTTGGGGTTGACGGCGTGGGTTATTTATGCGGGTGTTGCTGGGTTTTTTTTTTTTTATTATTATTATTATTTATTTTGGTGGATTGGTGTTTTTCCTCCCTTTTTAGTGCGGGAGCGCGGTGGGGCGGAGGGGTGGGGGCGGTCTGCAGGCTTTCTGAGCGCTTGGGAAGCCTCACGTTTCTCAGTGAGCATTATTGGGTAACAATCGGTGCAAACATTATGGAGGGGGAAAGGCACATAAATCAAGAAATAAAAAAAAAATAGTTTCTGCACATTTTCAAAAAACACGTTGTGCTCTCTGAGGTCCTTTTCATTTTAACCAAATCAGGGGGAACTTGTCCTCACAGCGGCAAGGCAGATGGAACAATAAATCACAGGAACCATTGACTGCCTGCAGTGTACTCTCCGCAGCTGTCACTTTTTTGTCTCTTTGGTTTTAGCTGACATGGTTTGAGGTCCACTGTGAACCAATCTGGACTTTTTTTTTTACCGTCATATCCATCAAAACGACCAGTAGCCATCAACCTACTGCAGCGATCGATTCGTTTGCTTATTCTCACGCATAAGCCAATACTCAGCTCACTAGGTGAGGCTTGGGAGAAGCACCTCATTTTAGCTTTTTTCCTCCCTCCCTCTTTCTTTCGTTCCTTTTTTTTTTTTCCCCTTTCTCCTTTTGCCTCCAGCTACAGCTGTGATTTTCTGAGCAGTCTTGGCTAACGTTATTAAAGTTGCATCATGATAGATATAGAGCAGAGCAGCTAACAGTCTCCCCGCACAACAACAGCAAAATAAGAACAACCGCGGGTCTGGCTGTTGTTGCCAGTGTTGCTTTTGAGGTGTGCCGAGACGCTTGCTAAGCTCGGAGTTTCCAACTCGTTGCTTATTTTGCAAAGTAAACAAGCAAATGTTATGTGCATAACCTTAGCTGTCTCGGGAAAGGTCAGTGTGCGGCTGCTAATATCTTCTCCTGCCTTTTGGTGGCACTCTGATGCCAGCGATGACTTCTGGCGCGGCTGGGAAACAAGACGTCCTTTCTTAACAAAAGACTCAATCTACAAAGGCTGCAAAACAAAAATTGATTAAATTTGAACCGTAGTATGAAAGTTTACTTGGGTGTATAAAAACAGCCCGGTCTGGGCTACGGAGCAGGTCCCGGGCAACGGGGGCCAGGGCGCCGCGTTGCGTTGCGTTGCGTTGCGCGCGCCCGGGACGGCACCGATCGGGCAGGTTCGTTAACCGAGGGGGGGTCCTTCTGCGCAGTCAAACAATACATGTGTCTCGTATATATATGCATGTTTATGCATACCTACTGTGCGTGTATAGCTAGATAGGGAGGAGCGCTGTATATCCGAGTAGGAGACTCAGCCTCAGTTTATGACCTGAAGCATTTGCAAAGTGTCTTTTACATTTTATAAAAGTGTCTTCTCTGAAGCACTGTCCGTCACAGATTTTTACCCACTCTAGACCACATTTTGGAGAGCAATTTTTTGTGGTGTAAGTGGAAACAAGGTGTTGTATGGATAATACATTTAAAAAAAAAAAAGTCAAAAAAATACCTGCTTGCTTTAAAAACCTTCAGTTAGGTCAAGTTAAATTTATTATATATGATTTTTTTTATAGCTGAACTCCATGATTTTGACTTGAGGTGACAGCTGAAAAGCACCAGAAACCTTTGGAATTTCAGATCTATATATTACTATAAAAGAAGAAAATAAAGTTCCACTAGGTGAAGGTGGGTAATTGCATTTACCAAACATGCATGGTTTAAAAAAACACAAACCCTCAAACGTTTACCTTAAAAAAGTCAAGTAAGCAGCAGTTTCCTTTATATCTATCAAGCAACCAACACTGGGATTTGTAATAAAAACCCGGTTATGAGATACGGGGTCCTTCTTGTTAACAAGGGTCTCTTAGCAGAATATTGAAATATTGCCATATTGCAGAGAAGTTATTTAAGGACCTGAGAGCAGCTGAAATGAAGGCAAATTCTGCTGAGACTTTTTTCCTCTTCACAAACCTTGGAAGGGTGTCTGTCCTGCACATCCTCCGGTTTTAAAAAATGCAACAGATAATGCACTATAGGCAAAGCCAGCACTGCTTCGTGATGAATTTCGAGGAGCGTGACCAATAGTCCTTCTACTTATCTTAAAAATCCTATGGAAGTGCTAGACCAGTTCCAATATAAGTGAGAGCAAACTGTGGGGAAAAAAAAAAATCACAGAAAAGCCATCTGTCTGAGAGCAACCCAAGAATCCTAAGTCCACCCAAGTAGTTATTGCATGTTTTTCTGTACCGCTAATGGATCGTACAGTGTTTAAAAACACGAATTGCCGAACCAGGCAGAAGAGAGCGGCAATTTGGGGTCCAGGTCTGCTCTTGGCTACCGTGAAATTCTTGGCCAGCTTTTGTTTTCCGCTCTTGGGGTGCGCATCGAAATAACTACTCGATTTAACAGTTACTCCGCATTGGCGCTGGTGAAGGAGCAAAACCGAGCTCTCCACATTTAATAATTGTCAGAGGAACGAAGCTGATACGTGGTGAGGGTCAGACCGGTTTAGGCTGCGGATTTGCACGAGCCTTTCTGCACTGCTGTTAACTCTGCAACATATACTCCACAGTGTGAGATGCATGCCTTAAATATACCTTTAAAAAAATGTCTCGCGCTGGGGATATGCCAAACATCACTAGCTCCCTTTAGGGGAGACATGAAAAGTTACAAACCGTGAGCCCTGCTCTAGAGCTGCTGCTCAGAAAAATTCCCGTGGAAGTGAGTAAGAGTTTTGGCTGAACAAGGAGAGCAGGGTAAGAGGGCCCTGTGTTATAACACTCACACAGAAATAAGGAATTTCACTGCAGTTACTGTGCCAGCAACATATATATTTATGCACATATATTCTGTATATATAATATCAATTTTTTTTACATTTTTTTTATTTTTTCTGTCTCTCTGTATAAATGCCAGATGCCATCATCTTGCCTGTGAAAGGAAGGCCGCTAATTCTGCAGCTCTCTCATTTTCAAGCGAATTCCAGCACGGAGACAAGTGAGCAGCTTTGTTAAAAGGGACAGTCATTAATATGCCTAATGGCGACTTTTCTCCTGTTCCTACCAAATGGTACGTAATATAATTCCACATTAAAAAACAGGAAGCAGTTCTGCATATTTTCTAATTAGCCTTTCATGGAAATCCTGCTGCAGTAGGAACTTAATAAACGAACGAGAGAAAAGAAACCCCCCCCCCCCACCACCACCATGTAGACGTGAAACTTTGTTCATCGATACAGTGCTTGCATGCTAAACAGCCCGGGTTTAACGTCCCGAAGGCTGCAGAGGGGGACGTGTCACGTTGCTTCTTTAAACTGGAGGTCTTGGTCCAGGAAGGACCATTACCTACAGTGGGAGGTGTGCGGGTCCGCTTCCAGTTAAGCGCTCCGCGGATGCCCCCGCGTTTCGCGGGCTGCTGCCGCCCGCGGGGCTCAGCGCCCTGCCGCACCGAGCCCCACGACTCGGCTGGGAGCCGCGTTGTTGTCGTCCTCGCCGCCGCTGCCTTGGGTGGAGGAGGAGGTATTGGGGGTCTGCCCTACCCCGAGCGCAGCATATCGCTCCAGCTGCGCTCCCAGCTGACTGGAGTCTGTTTGATGAGTAATTAAGAGACCTGCTCTTTAGTTTGTCTGACATATTTTACAAAACATGCGGATCTGTTAAAGAAATCGCTTGTTCATTGAAAAGACACGGCTCCTAAATGGAGCATGGTATCTGCTAAATGGATATAATTTTAGGATTTTTTTTTTTCTTCATTGCAACTTCAAACACAATAGCCTCTCTTTCACTTAAAAAGCATTTTTTTTCTTTCTGTCGAGGAGTAATTATTCCAGTGCTGCACATGCACAGCTTCACCCAGAGCTCATGTACAGAAAACCTCTGTAATACAATTGTAGACATACAGATGCACATGTGCATGTTTAGGTTTATTTATATTTTACCTCCGCACATCAAAACCGGTATCATTAACTACTTAGTGCAAAGCAACAACCGTAGCCCCCTTTCCTCTACCTAGATAAAAAGGGGACACTTTGCATTTCCCATTAAGAAATCTTTAGCAAAGAAACCTCGCAGCAAATGTTAAATAACCCTCAAATATTTCAGCGCCCATTCTGCTTCTCTTTTGAAATATGCTTTGAAGCTCATCTGCTACTTCAGATTATATGCGTCAGCCGATTAATTTAACTTTCCTGACTATCACAGCGTTGTGGAATAAGAGAGTTTGATTTTACTTGGTTTAATGCCGTTTGGAGCTTTTTTTTAATGCAAGCAGATTTTTCTTTATTCGGCTCCTCAGTTGCGAAAAACAGAAGTGATGCCCCTCAGTACCCTTAATAATGTCAGTCAAAATTGCCACGTGTAGCATTTAAAATTATAAATACTAATTGTTATTGTTTTTTAATGCCCTGTATGAATTCTGGTATTTAAAACACGGTAACTCTACTAGCCCAAAGGTAAAAATTGCCCAAAAGAAAGCAATGCTATGATAAGGATATGTTAGATGAGATCAAAATCCCTCTGTACTTTCAAGATGTGAGTGCAGGGATGATTTAAAAGCACTGCACTTTTATTGTCACTTACGGCTTCAGGCTGAGCATTTTGTGGTTTTTTTCCCCCTTCCTTTCTTGCCTTTCTTAACTAACCCTCGGTTGCTTATTTTGGGAAGCGTCTCCTTCATCTGCGCCTGCTTCTCCCTGCTACTTTTTCCTGCCGACGCGTTACCGCCTGGCACATCAAGGGCTCGCAAATTGTATAAAGGCTGTGTTTAACTTGTAGCCGAATTGCCGTTTTCGTACGGGTCCGCGGCTTTCAGCTAAACTGCCTTTTCTTTGGGAATTTCAGCTGCCTGTAATTGCTGCTCCTTTCAGCACAGCTTAAGGTATCAGTATCAACTATATTTGAATATCATAAGTCGTAGGTTGCTCTAAGCAAAACAAAAACATGTCAGTTGCCCAGGTGACATTTTGTAGCAAACAAGGAAATCACAACTCCAGGAAGTGTTGTATTTTATGCCAACAACAATATGACAGTTTTCTCTGTAAAGAAAACATGACACTTTTCCAAATATCAGAGGATGCCTCCGCTGCTCAAGGGATTCCTGTACTGTCACTGAAATGGAAGGTCACAGGCTGGCTTCATGATTTTCTATAGTTTCAAAATGTTGTGCTGGAGCGTTTGCACGCTAAACGCTGTAGGCTAAGGGAAATCTCTGCCTTCATCTCCGCGAGAAGTGACAGCGAGAAAAAGGTCCTACTTTGACAGCGGTAACCTCTGGGTCTGGAGGTGCTGCCCCAAGCAGCTCTGAAGGAGCATTACCTATGTTAATGTGGTGGCCCGGCTGTCACGTGCGCCCGCCCGCCCGCGAGAAAAAGCGCAAGCCTGCCGCTTCCGCCGCTTTCGGCCCCAAAGAGCGGCCGCCACCGCTTCTGGGAGCCCCCGCGCACCCTCGCGGCCTCTTTTCACCCGGCCTTCCTGGCAACGACGGCGGAAAAGTTGCTGCAAGCAGTTGCTTTTTAGAGGTGGGGTTTTCCAGCTTCGCCTCCCCAAGGTGGAAGGCTCCTCGCCGTGCCCGTACCTAATTCTCCGCGTTTAAATAAACGGACTTTTGCTTTAAGCCAGGGGAGCGCTAACTTCAAGGCCACGGGGCAGGATCAAAACACATTTGTTTCCAGCTTTCCTCCTTTTTTCCTTCTTCCCTCTCCCCCTTAAAAAAAAAAAGCACACCTTAGTCTATGGATTATATACTTCCTGCTGCCCTTTTTATAAGCAATAAGAATTTAATAACTGGGGGCAACTCTATAGTAATATTTATACGGGTCAAGTGGCTTAAAAGTATGCAATAAATGTAGAGTTATGAACCACATTGCCCCTTTTTAAATAATGCAGCTAGCACCAAGATATTACGTTTCATATTCTGGAAAAAGGTGTTTTAGCCTAGGCTTTAGGAGTACAACAGACATGAAAAGTTATACTGATCCCATAATAAAGTCACTGCCTGCTTAATATGGTGTGTTATGTAGAGCTCCAGGTCTTAATAGCAGACCACAGCAAGAATGTCCCAGATGATATCAACAAAACCTTAGCTTTCTCATTAGCAATCAGCAAATTCTCCTGGTGTCTGCTAGTTTCAAATAAGGGCAAGTGCCTCTATTCCTAGTGTGAAGCCCAATAGGATAATAGAAATAATGTAGTCTAATCAGTGGTGAACACATGAGATCCCACATTCATAACAGGCTGGAGTGAGTTTGGTGACTACCGTTCGGCAGCTTTTAACAGTTTTCGCAGTCCTGAATAGCAGGCTGGGGGTAATGGCAAGACAGGCAGCAGAAACCTCCACGTTTCTGCTTTGTGCGGCTCGTCAGGAATCTCGGCTGTGACCTCTTTGTGAGAGAACATCTCGCTTTTTTGCAAAAGCTCTTGATTTTTTAAGGGTGGTGCTAAAAAAAAAAAAGAAAGAGAAAAAAAGATTATATGGTTATCGCTTTGACTATAGGGAGAAACGTTGCGTGTGGGTCTTGCACGAGGATCTGTATGTCGGGGGGTGAGGGAGACAGCAGGTTGGTTTGATTTGGTCTCATCAAACTGTCTACTTCTTTTATAAATCAAATCAAATATTTGTCATCACGGCACAAATGACCATTCCTTTGTTGGCTGTCACATTCCTAATATCTGCACGCTGTCGGCACCTGATCTGTTACCTGCCTTTTTTTTTTTTTTTCTCCTTCCTTGCAGTTAGATTTTAACATATTTTGTGTTTGGAAAATGCAGCATACAATTGCAGCACAATACTATTAGCTGTTGGAACGACCATTGCTGTTAGCAATTACGATGAAAGTGTGAAGGACACAAGATCATATTCTCATCATTTACTGCCGTATTTTCTCAGCTCTTACAGCCTAAATAATCTGCAGCCTTGCTTGGGGAAATGCAGAACAGTTTTAGTTTTTGTGCTGATTTTGTAATTTTAAGGTTTCTCCCCATTTTCCCTTGTGATTTTTGCATGTTCTGAGTCTATCATCAATTTGTATTTAAGAGCAATTTTTACTTTCTCATTCAGTCCTGGTTAAAAATAAGGAATTAGAAGGTTGCTGATACTTTGCAAGGAAATGCAAAAATAAGCTGCAGCAGTGTAAACAAAAAAGTGTTTTAAGAGGTGCTTAACTGTGTTTTGAACCCTGATTAAGCCTAAGGTTACTCTGTGTTTATACGTGCATTTGCAGCGTGCTGGGAAAATTCGGTGTTTAATGGTTCCTGTGCTGATCTTTTGTTAGTGCACTGGGCTGCATTACCTAAGAGCCGTGATTACTGGCCAGCTTAAAAACCACCAGAAACTACTTCTCTTTTTGAGTTTTGTCTAACTTTATTAATTTTGATGGGAAGCAGGGGTCTGCATATCTATTATAGCTAAGATTTAGAAAACTTGACACCAGAAGTCAGGCCTGTGCATTCCTGTTGAGCTACCACAGCAAGCGGTCTGGTAAGGTAGCGGTATTTCATACGCGTTCAGCACATTTGAAAGTAGCTTGTGTCTGTGTGTCCCATTATGATTTAGGAGCCAAGGTTTTAAGGTTCTTGAGTCTGGTTTTTTGCTTTAATAGACCTGAGATGGTGGCAGTAGGCAAATCATACAGGTGAGTGCTGCTGAAGCCCCAACCTCCTCTGTTTTGCACGAGGGTCACCTAGTTAGGCTTTGCAGAGCGCCGCCCGGGGGAAAACTCCACCGTGGGGACTCGCATCCTTATTTTCTTTCTTGGGGAGCTGAGGAAATGCTATTGTTCAGGCTGGTGCCTGACTTGTAGTCAACACACCAGTCAATAGATAAGGGCAACGAAGCAACTTAACAAAATATCTTGTTTCTTTGGAATCCCGTGCATGATCTCAAAGAGTATTTTATTGCCCTAAAATAACAATCAGGTCAATACTGGTCCTACTTCTACAGTAAGATAACTGTTGCCAAGGGTGCAACTGCACTCGTATTCGTGAAGGAGTCAGGATGGCCTTTGCGTGCTTGGCAGGACATTTCCACCCGCAGTGCAGCCTAACGCTGAGCTGAGACATACGGGAGGTGGTGATTGCAGAAGGAAAGTGGTGGTCCAGAGGAGTCTACTCTGAGTCTGCGTTCCTTATTTTTGCAGCCAAACGTTGACCAACCATAGAGTTGCCTAGCTCATGACTGGTCAAGGTGATACATGGTACAGAAAGAAAAAGCATGCTGAAGTGGGCTGAAAGAACTGTTGGATATGGATCATTTTACTGCAGGGATGATTGCTTTGGTAAACAAATGCATATTTGCTAAGGGAAAACAAGAGGTGAAAATGTAGACTACTGAGAGTAACTTATGTGAGTATTTTGCTCAACCCAGAGGGTTCACGCGAGAAAAGCTAAAGGACTCTTTGGGATAAAGCTGGCTCCGCAACAAATAGGCACCAGCTACCTGTGGCTACACTAGGGCTAGAAATCTAGAGGAAGGTTTCTGATATCATAGCAGTGAGGCTCTGGAACAGCCTCCACAAGTGGATAACAACATGAAAAACCATTAACTGCTCTCAAAACGGAGCCTGATGACGGAGGATTATAGGCCGTGTTGTCTGCAACAGAAGGGGCCCGGACTCAAAGACCCAAACAGTCTCATCAAGTCCTACCTAATGCCTGAGAAACACACTGCAAAAGAGATAATAGTGAGGCGCCCCAAGCTCAGAGCTGTGTAAACTTCCATTTGAAGCTATTTTTGTTATTATGAGTGTGGAATCTCTGTATAGAAAGCCATTAAGTACGTCTAAGATCTGTAGGTGGCCTCCAGCTCTGGAGGATTTCTTGCCTGAAGTGCTGGTAGTTCACCCATTTTCTGTGGAAACCTCACCCGAAAGAGGGAGCAGAGCCTCCTGCAGCAACCTGCCTCTCAGAAAGAGGATGTCCTGTAACAACAGAAGCAGAGTCTGAACCAACACTTTACCAAAGGAGGAGGTTCTGGCGTGGTTTCAACAGCTGTTGTGCAACACAGACACTGGAGACGTGGCTGGTGTTCCTCAGGCCGCTTTCTGTGAGGGAGTGGGACGGAGCAGAGGCAAAGACGAGGATTAATGTTGTTCGGAGAGAGTCAGATGCTAGGAGGGCCCGAAGTGACGTCAGCCCTCAGTATGTCATACATGGAAACAGATTCAGAGCAGAAAAGAAAAAAAAAAAGCCTGCAAAAACAGACTAGAGGAAGGGGAACTTGCCAGTCATGGTAAGGAGCTGTTCCTGTAATACGTACGGCAGTTTCAGAAAATATTACCGGATTTGCAATTTTTAAACATCTCAAATGCAGCTCTACTGGCGTATTTCTAAGCCACCTGAGTTATCTGAGGGCAAAGCTCACAACGCAGTACACATTGTCCAAGCTCTCAAGCCATCGAAGCGGGTCTTCCTCTAGCCGGGGATACCGTTAAAGAGACGCTTGTGAGGACGGAGCCTGGGAAGGGCGGTTGGCCTTGGCGCTTTCATTGCATCGCCCACGTGAAGAGCAGCGCCGTGGAGGGCTTCCAGCCTCGCGCGCGCCCCTCTGCTCTGCCAGCCTGCCCAGGCGCCATTAGCCACACGCCGATGTCTCTCGCTGTTTGCTCTACCTCACAGGACACTTTCCCGACTAATTTAGAGCAAGGCTAACGCAACGCTTGGTATTTACTTGATTCCACCAAATGTCATTTTTCCCGAGCCCGCTGCAAAGGCGAGGGAGAGGGTATTTACATAAACACGTTCAAGCTTAATAAAGGCCTGACTCGAAAAGGAGGGCGAGCCAAAGCCGAGCGGAAATAAAGCCCCGTGCAAGGTGGAGCAGGTAATCTTTAGTTTAGGGCTGCGAACGCCCAGGGAGAAACGCTTTGAACAGGCGAGGGGACGGTGCAGCCCTGCAAGCGAGCCGCAGGGTTTCCCCGGCACCGTAAACCTCAAGGTAAAATCCGGGAATAGCTGCGGCAGAGCCCGGGAAGAGCACGGCCGCTTCCGTCGCTGCTGACATTGCCTGTAGCTGCCGTACGAGACAGTAAAACATTCCCACAAATCACATGAAGATTTTTAAGAATACTAAGCAGCCGGCTACGGACGGGGAATTGTCACAAGCGTTTAGGCAAGGTGAAAGTGGAGCATGTGATCCAACGCGAGCGGCGTGTCGCGGTAACGTTGGGCTGCAACTTCGCGCTGCAAGCCTTTGAAGCCTATAAACTATGAAATTTTAATCATTAGCAACCTCTGGGGGACCTGGTGATAATACCTGTAGGACAACTTAACGGCGCGGCTGTCACCAGTAAAGAGCCACCGCAAGGGCGCGTTGGGAGGGCGGCTGATGCCGGCTGGGTCGCCGGCGAGCCCTCCTCTTCGTTAAGGCTCCCGATTAGCTCCGCGTACGTCAGCCGGCTGGAAATTTGGCTCCTGGCGGCCTTTCTTCGCCGTTGCTTCGTCCCGCCGCCCGGCAGCGGGGATTTTTGTGTTTGTTGTTTTGGCCGGGCGATGCTAACGCGGACGCGAGCGGTGAGGGGTTTTTTGGGGGGGGGCGGACGCGACAGAGAAGAAAAAAAAAAAAAGGATTAGTTTGTGGAAACCGGACGGGTAGAGCGCGTAAATAAAAAAATGAATCGCCCCCTCATTATGTGGGCTCTTTTGAGTAAATGTTAGCCTTTAAGTGCCAGCTGTCACTCTATGCATGGCCTCCCTTCTTACAACTAACCCCTCCGTCACCTCGGCTTGTCTCCCGAACTTGTCCTATTATGCAGTACCAAGCTGAGTCATTGTTTCAAGCAGGAGGTGACATGTTAATAGCTTAATAATAGTATAATCTCGCAAATAATAATATGCTGTCACACTGTCTGAAGCACAATGTTTACAGGAGAAGTGGTAATGTATGATGACAGTAATTTGAATAAAAATGAATTTACTGCTCTTGTCTCATTTGCAGTAAATTTTCGCATCTTTCATGCACAACTGGTGCTCCATGACCTCTTTCATTATTGTGTTCTCAGTGGCTGCTGCTTGCTTTAAAGTGAAAGGCAGGCAAATGAAACAGAAACCTGCAGCTTAATAACTGATTTGCAGAAAAGAGTTCACACCGTGGCTTCTGAAAATCTCACTTCGTTTGTTTACTAAGACGATACGGTTGTCAGGCAGGCTGTTTAATTAATACAAGCTGGAGGTGCCGATTGAAAAGCAGGAATGAGCTGATATGATTATGTATTGACAATTTACAAAATTATTGTCATTAAAATGTGTCAGAGGGAAAAAAGTGTTTGGAATACAGAGAGGATCATTTGATTTGAAATTAAAGTTTGTGCAGCTTAAGGAAAAACTGTTTTAAATGCTCTTCGTATTGTTTAACGTGGAGAAAAGCAGTCTGGTGCTTTCTCTTTGATATGGGTAAAGTGTCAAAAGCTATCCACGTTATTGGCTGTGGTTAACTATATATGCACACCGGTATGATAACGCACTAGGAAAACTTAAAAAATGCTCCCTGAGTTTATGAAATGTTTGGGTGCCGGTTGTGTGGAAGCAGCATCCTGACTCGTCCTGATGCTACACGCTCAGCTGGTATTGTAAAATTCTGCCGTTTGTTACTGGGTCTGGCCCGTGAGCTGTACGATTATCCTGGCAAAAACTCAAACATTTCTTCTGCTCGGGAAGAAAACTGCCTTTGGAAAGCCTAAATTGCTAGAACAGTTCTGCTTCTCTAAAAAAAAAAAAAAAAAGGAAGACGTTATTAAACGATGCAGTGCATTTGATAAAAAGAAGAAAGTTTACAAATCACAACTGATATGCCTGTACTAAATTTAGTGTGATGGAATGAGGGCAACTAATTGCAACTTGCTAGGACTCGAAACACTGAAAAGGACAAATTCTCCAAAAAGTGCTGTATTTCATCTAAGCTTGACTATTCAGTCAATGTATAGCATAAAAAATGGGTTCTGAATGACCTAGTTCATGAGTTAACACAGTTAAGACCACCGCTTACTGCTCTGTGTGTACATATACAAATGCACATGTGTATTTTTTCATTACTTCTACTTTGCATCTGATAAATGCAATAGTTTTGTTCCGAAGCGAAAGTGAAGCCGTGCGATTTGAGGCTGGGCTCCTTAGTTGCTTTCTCAGGAAGAGCTCGGTGCCTGGAGTGGAGGAGTGGTTTCGAGCGGCAGGGAGCTTCTCCGTTTTCTGCCGAAGCTTTGGGAGAGGCGCGTGGAGGAAGTGGTTATAGCAAAACATCAGAGCTACTCATATCCCCTTAAGAAATTAAGGACAAGTTGGCCAGCATGGTTTATGTCACTAGAGGCTTTGTCCTACTCATGTGCAGTAACCTTTTGGGACTTGGAGGTAGCGACATTTTGTTCAGGGTGGAGGGTTTCTTTTTGCAATCAGGACTGAGGGACATGAGCCCAACTTTAAGCAAAAAGATGCCTCAGAATTACATGAAGCCTCTGACTCTTTTGGAGACTGAAGAACATACTTACCGTATACGGTGCTGGTAGGACTCTTACTTATTTAAGCCTTTAAAGGTTCGGTACCGCGGTTTCGTCCCCTGGGCCCGAGCGCAAGGACGGCAACGCTGGGAGGCTCTGCAGCACTCCTGCCAGCAGCTTTCTCTTGCTGCAAGAGCTGAGGACCACGCTGAAGGCGTGACGGAGTCGGATATCTGCCGCAGGAAAACGCAGAGCGTGCGCACGTGTGGAAGGAGCTAAAAACATGGGCTGCATTTCATTTTTATGAACAATTGCAATTTCCTGTATTTTCGAGGTTCATTTTTAAAGAAAGGTAAACACTTGTCTTGGGGTATTCTCCCAGGCTTACCTGAAGTACACAGTGGGTGTGCGCGTACACCAACGGCTGAGCTCTTTCCATCAGGCGCTTTTCAGAAATAAGATGCGACTGCTTTTGCCTAAACGCACGTTCGTTTAAGGAGTTCAAAGCAGCGTTCAAATCCAGCTCGCGCTTTCGTTTTCAAAGTGCAGGCTAAAGCCTGCAATCTTCACCCTGTGAGAACTTCTTCGAGTGTCAGAAAATAATCTTGTTTTCGGGGCGGGGGGGGGGGGAGCATGAGCGAGAAGCCATCAGACGTGCTGGTGACGGGTAGGGAACGAGGATAATTCATTGGCGCCTATTAGTTTTACAGCTCCCTTTGCACGCGGGGAGAGCCATGGTGGTGCATACCTCCTAGAGGAGGCCTGCAGGATTTAACAGCATCTTTTCCCGTTACTATCCACCATAAAGCACAATAAACAGGACCCACTGCGCCCTCGCAGGTCTTCCCTGCCCGGCGGGGAGGCGCTCGGTGCGCGAGCTCAGCGCCTTTCCCGGCCCTGCTGTCCCCCGCCGGGGCCGCGCTCGGCCCCGACCTCGGAGCTGCTCTCCTTTTCCTCCCAAGAGCTTGCTTACGGGAGGGAACTTTCTGTCCTTACGCTCATGTTTACCTTTCAAGGGCGAAATTCGAGGGGAGGGGAAAAAAAATAAAAAATCAGTAAAAATAGATTGCCCAGAATCCATCTGACCAGATGCATAAATCTGCTGCAAGATTGCCGGCACCTTAGGTGGCTTCGCATCCTGTATCGGCCTCCGCTTCCGTCTCAGCCAACACGACTTTGGACACCTGAGGACACTGCGCTGAGACCGATCTCTTTGATACTAGAGCCAAGCCCGTTGTCCCCGTTAGGAGAGCACAGCAGTTGGTCCTGCAGTGTGTTCAAGTATGTGCTCAACTTCAAGCATCCAAGTAATTTCACTGAAATTAATAGCGCTTTTTGCATGCCTCTAGTTAAGCACGGACTGATGGATTTCATAAGCACCTTGCGAGGCTGTCTTTGTTTTTAAACTAAAATTTCTACTTTTATCTAGCAGAGAAGTCCACGGGGCTCGGTGCAAACAAATAAATTGTTTTGCTAAAACAGGCTTTCCATTTTCCGAAGGAAAATAATTTCTGTTTCCTGTGTGTGCATTTAACATTTTTCCTATTGCAGCCAATTTCGTTGGCCCTTTGGTCGCGTCCACCCTATGTCATGTTTAAAGACGTATCTCTGCGCTCCTTCAGGTGAATTTCCCACTGAATAGGAAATGTGGAGCGGGACCTTTTGGCTGTACCTTAAACGTGGCAGCATTTAGTGGTGAGATATTAGCGTGCAGGTTGCTGCCTTTCCTATCACAGCTTTCTGTGCTGCCGCAGTGGGACGAAAATGGTGTGGGCGAGGATATTACCCAGCCCAGGAAAGAACGATTCTTTCGGCTCTTTTTTTTTTCTATTTTATTCCAAAAGTTTCTTACAGAGCTCAGTCCAAGAGTATTTCACATCACTTTGGAAAGCCCAGACTTGTGAATTAAAAATAAAAAAAATATTTGTGACATCGGAGGTTATGCACAAAGGGGAAGAAGAAGAGACCAGAGCGGCAGGGTCCCGCTTTGACTGATGGAGCTTCTTTCACGTACATAACAGATCTCTTTTCCCTAAATTGCTGATGTTCAGGGGGTTATCTAGTCTGTTGTGCTTGAAACTGAAAGGTCCTTTGTGTTGCTTAATGCTACCTTTTAACTATTTAAGTGCAGAAGAGCCTGATTAAAGGTCTTAATTGGGTGCGCTTACAACTGGGAGAAATATTGTTTTTCCGAATAGCCAGAGTAGCCCTACAAGCGTATGAGCATGCTAGTTATCTGCCCGAAGGCTTCAGGGGAAACAAATCCTGGTGCGTTTGTGGAAATAAATACTGGTAGGAACCGATTTTCCCGTCGTGGAAGTCAAGTGGAGTTTTTAATTGACTCCGCTAGGAGCTGGATCAGGCCTGTGGGGTGTTTGGTGCTCAGTTACAAGTTAGTGCTCTCTCTAATCACCTTGTTCTCTAAAGGAAATAGATACTAAACAGGAACCATCTGGTAATACATTCTGTACCTCTTAATTACAATGTTTTGAGTGGCACCTAAATAAATTTCATTTACAAGCACATGACTGCTTGTCAAAAGCTCTGTTGATAATTTTATTATTGTAGTATACCTTCTCGCTTAATGACCCTGGCCCAGTAAAGTTAGGAATATTTAGCGCCATAGAAAAAAAGTGATCGCTTTAAAAAAAAAAAAACCACCACCACCGACAACAAGAAAAACTCGATTTTTTTCATGTCACATGTTTAATGATTTGCAAATATATTTATTTCTGTATTGTTGCTCGGCAGACATGTAGAAACAACAAAGCAATATGTCTGCAGTAAGATATTACAACAGCAATTTCTCGGTAAAGCAGAACAAGTTCGCACAGTTCTGCGCAGAGTCCTGCTATTGTTGTAAAGTGTCTGTGTTATTTTATGATCTGTATGTTTCTGTGGAGATGTACTGTAGCATTGAGACAATTTTCTCTTTGTTAGCTGCAGGAAAAGATCAATATTATAAAGAGGTTGAGTGACTCAGTGAAGTAGTCTCCTGCGTTTTCACCTCTGGACCGCGGGTTTAAATCCTGTTGCCGGCTACGAGTCGAGACGGGCCTGAGCCACAGGCTGCTGCGCTAGATCCGGGCTGCAACTTGCCCCAAATTTGGAGGTTTTCAGCCCACAGGTTTGGTTGCAGCCTACCCATCGTTGCAGCCAGAAAGGGCTTTTGGAGTCTCTTAGTACCATCGGAGGAGGCAAAAATAGTATGCGGGAAGGCGGAGGGGAGGCTTCTGGGAACGCAGGGGAAATATGTAACCTGCAGGGGCTTTTGGCCGCTCGTTTGGGATGAGCGGCCCGTGGGAAAAGGTAGCTGCGTAAAAAGTAAAATAGCCTTATTCCTAAATTCCTGGCAAATTAAAAAAGAAATTCTACTGCTCTCAGCAGGCTCCTTTATTCCTTTTTAGCCGCAGTGATATTTTTTTCTCTTCTTAAAATAATTCCCTCTCTAGGTCTCTCCGTCTAGATGTGGGAAACTTTGGGAAACAAACAGGCTTTCAAATCTTTTTTTTTTTTTGTTTAATCAATGCTTTAGCAAAATTCAGAGAGGTGTTGATGAAAACAGGGATGGCGTGGTGGTCGCCAAACGGGTTGCCGAAGACCGAGCCATCCGGGCAGGAGACGGGGAATTCGCAGTACGCAGCAAACCACGATAACGTACCGTATAATATCTGGATTTGCAGCTGATATTTAAAGAGGGCACTTGCTTTACTTATGAGATTAAAGGCAAATGCTCTCTTTTAAAAATGAAGTCATGCTGTGTTTTGCACCTTTTTGACACTTATTAACTCAGGTCATTAAAAAGAGGCTAATTA
>NC_090948.1:2642500-2722500 GCF_040807025.1 Struthio camelus | reverse complement strand
CGAGGACGAGGCCGGGCAGCCGGTGCCGCCGGCTGCTCGCAGCATCCGCGCGGGGACGCTTCCCGCGCCGGGCCACCCAGCTGCCCCGCAAGCGCTCTTCCGCCGACCCCAGGTCTGCGCCGGCACGGCCCCGCGGCGGCCAGACGGTTCGTGCCAGCGGTGCCGTCCCCCGGGCTTACTCTTATTTATGTTTCAGCCGGGCTTCTTTTCTTAAAAGTGCACGCTTGTAAAATCCATTTTCTTTCCCACCCCTCCTCATCGCGCTGTAATTTTTATTCTTGCTTCATCAGCAGCCCCGAGATTTACAATTACGTCCAAAAAAAAAAAAAAAAAAAAAAGACCCCGGGTTGGGGCTGCGACGCACACGAAAGCAGAGAGATTCAAAGTGAAGGGTGAAACTCTATCCTTAATTCACTCGGTTTGGGGGGGGGGGGGGAGGAGGCCTTGCTTTCCTGCCTTTCCCTCCGCTCCCGCAGGGAAGGAGAGGGGAAAGCGCGGGAAGGCAAAGCGCGAAGGCGGCGGCGCTGGCGAGAGCCGAACAGCGGCGCGCTCGCCGGGCGCCCCGCTGCCACCCCGCCGCGGCGCCGGGCGTCCCGGCGGCGGCTGCCAGTTGCAGCGAGCGGTGCCAAGCGATTTGGCAGACCGGTGGCGCGGACGGAGGGCCAGGCGTAGATTCGGGCCGCTTTCCTTAAAGTGATTACCATGACAATAGCACGGCCCTGCGTAAAGGGAAGGCTTTTCTTTTTCTTCCCCCCGTGTCGGAGGAGAGGGGCGTGAGGAGCGACGGAGGGGGAGCCGGGGACCGCTGACCCCGTTTGGCTGGTGAAACGTGAGATTTGGCCCGTGACGCCGAGCGCGTCTCTGAAATTGCATCTGCCGCTGGATTTGCATCTGGTTGAGCCGAAAATGGTGAATTTTGCAGCTTGGGTGCAAGGCCGGCTCATGCCCCAAACGGCGGCGCGAGGGTCGGTTTTTGGAGGAACCGGTGCCGCGGGGCGGCCGGGCGCGGGAAAGGCTCGTGCCAGGCTGGCGCTCCGGCCGGGACCAAGGAGCGGGGCCGGCGCGATGCTCCCTCCCCGCCAACGGGGCTCGGCGGCGGTTGCATCCCGCGCTCGTCCTGCTCGGCCCCGCGGGTCCGGCGCAGCCCGGACTTACAAGGGTGCTCGGTGCTGGCGCGAGGCAAAGGCAGCCGCGGCGCTCCTGAAAGCAGCTAGGGAAAACTCGACTGTGAAGGGCAGGGCGGGGGTTACATCCTTTGTTAATTTAAAAGAATAAAAAAAGAAAGAAAGAAAAAGAAGCAAAAGAGTTTATGGATCTTTTCCTGAAGATGAATATTAAATAGACTAGTTGTGGGAATCCTACCTTTAATTTCCTACGTCTTTATTTGGAATTGTACTCCCTCTTGGAAAGGTGTCTACTCAAATAGAGGGGGAAAGGGAATTAATGAATTACAAAAAGGGTTATTTTACATGGAAAATGTGTATTCCTGGCTATTTCCATTTAAAGAACATGACATTAGTGTGGAAATTGCCCCTTATGAACAGGTCATTAATGTCAACTCTACTAAAACTGACATCACCTGCTACTATTTTAATTGTGTGTTTTGCTAATGCTAACCATTTTCCTGACAATAGAACCCCCGAAAGCTTAATGAATCTTTGTAGAACACATAAACCAAGGTCAGTATGTAAGAAATGCCTCACATGTTAAGAAAGTCTCTCTGTGAAGCTGAAAGAAAAGTTTATTATTCTTCTGCATTCATAAGAATAAGAGCAAAAATAGAAATCCTACGCAGTATGTTTTCCAGACCGTAGTACGTCTAAAGCTTTGATGCTTTGGGGAGATCTTTTCAATTAGCTACTATTTTATGTGAAGAACAGGACTTATTTAACCGGCTTGCATTTCCAAGATTTATTCTGTATTTCCTAATGCAAGTGGCATATTTAAAGAAAAAAAAAAAATCCTGAATACTTCCTTAGCGTCACATGTAACGGTAACATTTTTTTCCCAGGGTTCGGTGAGGGGGGGGAAAGAGAGAAAATGAAATCCAGATTTGTAATTCCTAACAGGAGAAATTTGATCCTTTTCCATGTTTAAGTAATATTTCCTGTAAAGCATACGAGGCCATCTGCAGAGCTGTTTCCAGACACAGTTGGAAGTGGCAAGGGCAACTGAAAGAGACGGCGATGGAGGCTGGCATTTCACCGCTGGGAGATGGAGCCGTAAAGGTTTCTAAAAGCTGCTTCTACAATTTTACAAAGTATTCAACCACCGCATAGTTCATAATTTGTTTAATTTACCTGCCTTTTATAGACGTGGGGAGGGGGAAATCCTCTCTCTAAGAGACAGTGTAAAAGCCAAGACAGCTGTAAAAAGCTAATGCACAGCTATCAAGAATGCTTCATGATTTTAGTTGATTGAAATTGTATTTTATTCTTTACAGGCCCCGTACAAAGATTACAGGGAAATACTCACCTAGAACAACTGTACGGATTGAAACATATTTGGGTAGACAACAGAAACGCCGAACCTTTTTTGCTATTTAGGTCTATTATGGAATTTTGTTTTATTGTTGATCTCCAGGGTCACCTTATGAATTCGTGTTAGTAAAATGTTACGGCCTCACTATAATATTCACTTTGTGGAAGGGCCTGCATTTACCAAATCTCATCCAAGATCGAATATAAATGAGAAACTCACATCTCTCTTCAAGGAATATATTTTACACTGTTTTCCCCCCATTTTGGATTACCGACAGTTTCTAAAATTGAATTCTTTTTCTTGTGCCGGGATTCAGTAAAATGACTGAACACTTGGGCTTACCCTTTGATGTATATCTTAAATTTAAAAAATTTAAATTTAAAATTTATTCTTCTTGTATTCTTCAAATGGTTAACTGCAGGGCCAGATTCTGCCCTCAGATGTGTAGATATGAGAGCCCCATTAATTTCAGTGGGAAGTGTGCTTTATAGTGTTTGGACCCACCTGAATGAGATACGTTACGGTGCTGTGTTCTGTCACTCCCCAGCAAAACACAGTATTTGCTGTAACTTTTAGGCTGGAGACCTGTGTAGCCCTTGTTTGTTTTTTTCTTTTTTAATTCTTTTAGTAGCAAATGGTCTTTTGCACCTATTTCTCCGGTGTCTCTCAGGATGGCACTGAGATCATAAAACAAGATGAGCATGATACAGTTGGTAACAACTACGAAACTTGAAAAATCATCATCGGTCCACGGGTGCCTTCGTGGTGATGTGGTCTCGGGTCTGGGCACCACAGGCTCTCCCCACACTCAGGTCTCCTCGACGGCCTCTGTGGCTCCTGTGGGACACAACTTTTATCAGTTATTTTGACTGAAATCTTTTCTAGGAATGGGGAATTCATCCTGGCTCTTCACCAGTCACTCCAGCATTCATTTACCCCCCAGTAACACCAATAAGCTAGCTGCAATTCCCACGCAGTGGTCCTGGCGCTGGGCTTCATCTGCTGGGTGGAAGAGCCCTCTACTATCAAAGACATGTTTCTTCACCCAAGTGCTTCTGGACCTCTTCTATTTAGACACCAGAGGTAGAAAAGTCTTTTCTCTTTTGATCCTTTAATTCTCCCCATGAGTCTTGGCCCTGATATGCCAAGACGCGGTGGGTCGCAGGGGCGGCGTGAGGACGGCTCTGACCGGCCCGAGGCTCTGTCTCGGCCAACGCCTCCCAGTCCTGCTGGTTAATTCAGTGATCGAATAGCAACCGAATGTCATGTTTTTCAACCTCATGCGAAATAGTGCTGTGAGTACGTGTTAGCTTCAATCTCCATCCCTGACACCTCGCATGCTGCTGGTATGTCACGAAACCTCACCTACGGGTGAGTTTTCATTTGCCTCTGCCCCTTCCCGCCACACACTTTATTTTTCTCTTGTTCAAGCAGAAGTTATGACATTGAATTTCAGAGTTAACACAGATGGACTGGTAGGATACATATGAAACCATTTTCGAGATTAGGTTTTTTTCACAGTGTCTTGCACATCCCATCAGCTTTTTTCGGCAGGAGGTACCATGGAATTACGACTGCAGGCTCTGATCCCGCACGAAGGCGGAGAGCACCTTCAAAACTGTCACTTCCATTTCCTCGAAAAGCAAAACACTTCCTACAAGGAAAACACGCATTACAGCTGAATTATAAATGAAGACTGGTATTTTTGCGAGGTACAAATCGGAGGCATTCTCCATATTGTTAGAATACCAATTTTATTTTGCTGGTGTGTAGTACCCGCTGCAGCGCGGGGTCCCCGGAGATGCATGCGTTCTCAGGAGATTACTTCAGCATTGCATTACTGCTATCACATATCCATTATATATACTCTTTCAGACAAGTGGAAATGTTTTCACAAAAACAATCTGGAATCTTGGCTTAAAACCCAAGTTTGCTGTCAAGGCAAACAGAGTAGCCTCAAAGAGGACTTATTTTTATTTTGTTCAGACAAGTATGTTGTTCCTGGATTATAATAAGGGAAAATATAGCAGCTATCAGTCTTCAGTTTATTTGACAAGCTTCCTCCGACAAACCTAGAGGAATAAGCCCTGGCCCAGCAAACTCCTTTTCATTCAGGTATTCCCTTTGCCTTCAGGACTTGTATTAGTGTGATGAAGGGCCACATAGGCTTATGGGACAGGAGTCATAGGGTGGGGTGATGTATTTGTTAGGCTGGTACTTATTTCGCAAAGTTTTAAAAGGCGTTGCAGTTTTCAGCTTTTGTTGGTAGCAGTCAGTGCTCGAAGCTTGTCTCAACGCTTGTCCAACAAGGTCAATGAGCAGAGCCTGATTAGATGCCAAAGCAGCATGTGGAAATTTGAAATCAAGTGACTTGCTGCCCATTTTCACTGAGTTCTTCCCAAGGAAGAAAATGTTTTACGTAACACAAGGATGCTGAAGGCATCATGTGATAGTTTTCTCCCACGTGGAGTTTGGTGGCGCAGGGCATAAGAGGGACCACTACCTTATCTATGGAAAAATGCACGGGAGACAGATGGGCATCTCCTCACCTCCCAGAGAAACTGCCCTTGTAATGCACCCGGGGTTTCAGTATTCGTGTGCTTACATTACTTTAAATTTTCTACTGTTTAGAATTCTTTCTGTTATTTTATATGCTAAAAACAGTCTTTAGACACAGTAGATTCTGGCTTGCTTATAAAGCTCAGTTCCTTTGAAAACTAAAATTCCAATTTGCTTGAGATTTTCGGGGTGAAGCTGGACCATTTGAGGGTAGCTTTGCATCTTTGCGTCTTTGCCTTGTGGCGTTGGACCTTGATGGAAACTGAAGAGCCCAGCAAAAGCACGGTAATCTTTAGAAATGGCCATAATAAGATAACCTTTGAAAACAGCCAGCCACCGTGTCAGGCCGTGTCCAAGGTTCGCTGTGCGGTGGCCTCGCAGGGGTGGCCGAGCTGGGACCTCCCGAAGGCGGCAGGGGGCTGCCGTCGTATCGCTGTTCCCGCTTTAGAAAAAGACACCAATTCCAGACTGGGGTATTCGGGTATTTGGCAGCGCAGCCCCATCCTGCTGTGAGCAGCGTGCGGAGAACGCGCCTCGGATTTTGGCTGTGTAAATCAGATGGGGACTGTCCTGGCGCACTACTTAGGAAAGGCATGTCACTTGGAGAATGCAAAATATTGAGCAACTTGAATTGTTTTTCCACGAAGCTTATCCCTTGGTAGCACTTTCCTCTCTTATATCCCCTTAATACAGCATAATTTAAATGTTTTCTAAGCAGAATTATGTTTATAATGCTTCTTTTCCCATATAATACTGCCTGTAATGCAGTATTGCCTGATGCATTGACTAGAAGTCACGGTTTGCTTCTTTGCCATTTTGTGTGTCTCCTGATTCAAAATAACAACATCTAGCTTAACCTATCCTGAAATTTTGCAAATAATTTTACAAACAGATGGTTTGGCCACAGCTTTTTCCATATTTGTTTTTATAAATTGTTCCATTCCCGTATTTCAGAAAATTTCCCAAATGAGACTGAGCAAAATTTTCTTTTCTCTCTCTTTTTTCCTAGAGGTTGCATAAATATTTCAAATGTAGCTCCCTTTAATTAGATTAAAACATTGTAAAGTGGCAAAGAGTTTTCTCTTTCCCCAAATTAGACATGAGAACCACAAACAAATTAATTTGTGTCTCAGGGTTTTGACTGGGCCTCTTGGCCTACTCGAGCACTAACACAGGCACTCGTGACCCTCTGGATTTCAAACGCCTGAGGGTAAAAAGCAATTATAAAAACATGACTCTCCCAGATCAGCTTTCGAATCTGCCTTGTCTCTGTTTTATTGATGGGAGATTGAAGGAAGATTCAAATCAGCTATCCTTCAATTCTTTACCAGCAGCAAAATACAGAAATCGTTAGCTTTTTCTGTGTAAATGACTTTGTCCTGCTTTATTATTCAAAACTGGCTGGGCATATGACTTTAAAAGGCCACGTTGAATATTTATTTCCAATTTTGGTACATGTAAATATTATGTTGCTTTGCTCCTGATTCTCTTTTTCTTTTTCAGAATCGTTTTTCATAGCAATTAGAGCAGCAACTAATTAATATGGGTATTTTTTTAATAGCTGGAGAACGCACACTGCCTTAAATTAAGATGATCCCTCTCTCATAGGTCTGTTGTTAGGAAACCATGCTGCACAACCATTTCCAAAAAAAAAAAAAATACAGGAAAATAATTAAATATTTGTATGATCTTACTTCCTCGTATGATTATTAATGATCATTTACTGATAAGCAAGTGTAAGATCAGAACAAAATATCCTTTTTAAATCCCAGCATAATTACGTGTGCTCCAGTGGCGGGTCCAATCAGTTCCGAAAAATGAGTAAAGTAAATGGGAGAGTTTGGTGTAGGGGTAGGGAGAATAAAGGCCGGCATGGTGAAATACTCCAGGAACAGTCAGGCTCAGAGAAAACTCGGGCTGAGACATTGCGTTATTGTTTTTTAAGGAGTTTGAATGGATCTGGGTGTCAGCACTAACAGGGAGTGCAGAGCGAAGATGAAGAGAGGCTCCAAGGGAGGATAAGACCCTCAGACCGGGGTACTCGGAAAGGTGGCTCCGTTGTTGTAAGGAAATCCGTGTGTTTCACCCGAGGCGCGGGAGGGACGTCGGCGGGTGGCGGGGCGGAGGGACGTCGGGGCACGACAGCCAGAGCCGCCTCTTTGCCTCGCTGGGGCTGGAACGATACCCTGCTTTCGCTTTGATTTCAGTCCAAGAGAAGACACGGTCAGCTAAAATCTCAAGGGCTCCGTGCTTAAAGGTGGAGCTTAGCAGGTTGTGTACAACTAAGAGTACCCATTGGCCAATGTGCTGTCCTTCTCAACCACGTTAGCTTGGTATTGCATATAAAAATACCATGTAGCTCAGCTTGGACTTACTTCAGTGATACAAGCAGATATTCAATTTTAAGAAGTTGGTGCTGTATTTTTGAAATCCTAGAATGTGTACAGAATTTAAAAAGCCTAAAGCTATAATGTTTTACTGCTCCTTTGATAAAATTTATATTTAATCATATCTTAAAAACTGTTCTCATTCTGCCACTTGACGTTATCAACCAAGCGGAACCCATCAACGCAACACTATCTATCAACCGTTCTTTTATTCCGTTCTCCTACAACTCCTCTTTAATAGTATATACATTAGTGAATTACAAAGGAGCTTGTACGAAGTGCGAACACAGTCGTGCTCATACCAAAGGCAGGATAGTTACCCACAGATTTTGGATCACCCACTTGGAACCAAAATCCTAAATCTGACCCGTTTACGTTGCAAAGCCTCCACCTTGCCAACAAATGGCCGTGTTACTTCTTTTGAAGCTGAGTTTTTAATAGGCTGCGATGAGTGGCCAACCTCCGTTGTCTGCAGATCTTCAGCTAAAATTTTTGCTAACCTGTTTTTTGGGCAACCTTTCTGCAGGACGTAGGAGCGCTGCACGTGTGGTAATTGACAGCCGGGGCCAACGAGGAGAAGCGACTCACTGGTAGCTTGACTGAATTTTCCATGATGCCCATTTGCTGCTGGCAGTTATAACCTTACACAGGGATTTGTGCAGCAAGATACCTGTCTCTTTATCAAATTTGTCTCTTTAAAACAGTAGTTGGACTAATTAAAGCCTCTGCTAAACTATCCCTGCAGCTACACCTGTTAACTCTGCCGCTGTAATGTTTTTGGATGTGTGTATCCGGGGTAGACTCTGGCCTTCGGTGCTACTTTGTCCGTGCTACTTGTGGCATGAATGAGTTAAATGCATTTCTCTCTGTTTTTTTTTCCGAACTGAAACATGTCCAGCAAAGTTGGTGGTCTCCATAAGAAATTTAAACTCTCTGCTGACCAAGTGAAAACACACATGTGCGTGTATCAGGCGCATACATAATCTTGGCTGGAAATCAGCACCAATGACAATTTCACTCAGTGAAATCTTAATTTTGATCCCCACTCTTCGAAATCCTGTTTGTCTCAGGCAGGAATTCCACTTAGAAGACCTTTTAGCCTTTTAGTTTGACTGACTTCTCAGGTTGTGCATAATTCGCCCGTACAATATGAAGACACTCCATTTCGATTCCCGTATACATGAGAATTAAAACTGAAGGCTTTTTGTTCTCTTCCCTTTTGCTCAGAAGTACCTGGCATGGGCCACTGCTGCTAAAACGACACCGGACTGAACGGACCACTGGCAATTCACGTGCCAATATCATTTCGTTAAATAGAAATGATTTGTTCTCACTCCTGATAAACACATAAGTGAAAGCCCAGTCTTTTCCTTTTTGCCTCTTTTCCTGAAGGGCTGGGGAGCCTCTCCCGACGCCGTCTGTTCTTTTCCTCTGTGTTTTAGAGGCTGGGGAATCGCATGCAAAACTCGCCTCAAAGTCCTCTGAAGAGAGAACATTAAAGTCAGAGCTTGACTGCGCTGAATTTTACAGGATTTTCTCCCAAGAATGATATTGATATCTTTTAAGTGAATGGAGTAATTGAGGAATCTTCCTCTAAGTTATTGACTGGGTGCCTGTAGAAGAGATGAATGAAAAACATCTTTATCCCCGAGAACTGTTAGGTGCATTGAGTTAATCTTGTGGCTTCTGTTGTGACCCTTTCAAGTCTTATTTAGGATAAATCTTTCCATGCTAAGAGTGCATGTGTCTGTATTTCGGTGTTAGGGACCTCTGATGAGAGAGATTTTCCATGCATCTCATTCAGCTTTCTATGAAATTAGAAGACTGAAGCTAGAGTTGTAGACTTACTTTTGAACAGGTCTGAATTTGTTCTGGATACAAAAGATCGGGGAAAACAGCATATAAATAGTTCTATATTTATAGAAAAAGGTAAGAAAGAAGGAAGACACAGACACGGTTGACTTTGGCTTTCTTCCAGTAATATCTTTTTGCATCATTTGAGTAAAAGAAAGGGACTTTAAGTATCCACTTTTCTGTAAATGTAAAAATTAGTTTGACATAAGATTGATACTTTTTATAAGAGTTAAGGAATTTGATCTACAGAATAGATTCTCACCCTAAGCATGAAAACTGGAAATTGTTTACGGCTTTTGAATATTTTTCTGAAATTGTTTTCCTGTTCTGTTTTGTTTGGGGTCTTTTTGGCCCTAATGTGCCACTTGAGATCAACATATTTTTAGATAATTTAAGCAATGATTATGTCAACATGGAGGCTTAGAAGGGGATATTGCATGACTTTGGAGTAGCCAAAATACTCATGACTGGTAAAGCAAAGTAAATAAAAGACAGGCCCGAAGGCATTCAGAGAACAACTCTTGCATCAGTCTTCATAGTCCCCTGTTTTCTTCATAGGCTATGGACATCTCTGTCCTACCATTATAATAATATTATTTCCCCTCGACACCTTCCTTTCTATGGCGTAAAAATAGTTTGTGCTATAGCAGAGTATTCTCGGTTTAATCTGTTAACAATTTTTGTATACATATCTTCCAGCCAAAAAAGTGGCAGAATGTCTTCAAACTTCCAGGTTGTTACACTAAATTAAAATAAATATAGATTTCTACATTTTATCAGTTCCTGGTTCTGTGAAGCCTGTCCACTTCTTCACTTTTACAAATTGACTGAGCTTTCTATTTCATATCAGACAGGGCTCAGGAGATTTGCAGGCTGGATTCGTGCCTTTGAAGATGGTCTCTCTCTTTTACGTGCGTGCACACACACACACACACAGTTGCTCACTCCAGTGGTCAGTCCGCAAGGTCATTAATGTTTGCAAATTGCCAGTCAAAGTCAAGCAAACCATTTTTCTTCTCTGTTTATGCTCTGCTTTTGGAAAGTTTCACACATCATTGAATAGTTTTTAATCAGTCGGGCCATCCTGTGCTCGCAGACCATCTTTCAGGCCACGCAACAGCTTCTCGTGCATGTTATGATGGTGTTTTCCTCAGAAAACTTACCCTGAAAGATATCGTTTGCTTAAGCTGAATATTCCGTCAAAAAGCCCTTCTGGCAGTGGTGTGTCCAGTCTGCGAGGCAAAGGGGGAGCAGAGAGCGGTCGAGAGCCATCCGCTTGGCTGGTAGAAAGGCCACTTCCAAGGACACAAGGCTTTTGGACACCGCACGCTGGAAGAGGAGGTAAGTAAATCAGTTTGGCTTTTCTGGTATTTGTTAGGTGACTTTTTCAAGGTTTTATGGCAAGATCCGATTAAGCTGAAATTTTATAGACACTAGCTCTTTTTGGCCTGATTTTCCTGTCCCATCAACATGTGGACTCTGTCCCCGTGCCCTGGGAATAGGTAGGCACTATTAAAAGCCTGTCCCAAGTTCTTAGAGCTATGAGGAGTCATTAAAATAGCCTGGGAAATGAATATTAAGGAACCAATTTCTGCTCATGCTTATTTGTAACATCGATGACTTTTATAGGCAGACTTTTGCACAACATAAAAATATGTCTTCACCAGGAGCTGTGTAGGAAAAAACAGAAACATCCATGAGAGTGCTGGTGTGCTGCATAACCCTGGGAGCGCTAGCAAGGGCGTGATGAGGTTAGAAACTCTTTAGGCAACAATTTCCAGGGTTCTGCGTTTCTACAGTTTTCAGCCACGTTGGGTCCTGGTCTGAGACTTTTACTTCAGTAAAAAAAAAACATGTTAAACTATCTTTTGCCTGCCATAATAATTGAATTCTTTTCTTAAGGGTGTTACAGAAAAGCTGGTTTTGCCCACATGTCCTAAAATGGGTTTCCTACGTTAAAAATATAGCACCAGCAGCAAAACTAAGAGTGAGAGACCTCTGCTGCTCTAAAATATAAAGGGTTTTGAAATGAAATGCATGTATCAATAATTTCAAAGTTAAGTGTAACTTCTTGGGTTTTTTTTTTGCTTGAAAGCATCCAGGTCTTAAGCCCAAAGCATTGTATTCTATCTTTTCAGATGTTTAGTTGTCAGGCTTTTTATTTATATGAACCATACTAATTTACTGGGAACCTTACATAGCAAGTGTTAACTTCATTTGATTTAGGTTTTTATCAAGGAGATCATGATCAAAATCATGAAAGTGGACTCCCTGCAAATAAGTCTTTACAGTTTCAGTGGTTATTGGTAGAAACAGGAAAGTAAGGGACAAATACAAGTGTTAATGTTTTGATATGCGGAAGAATCTTCATCCCCTCTACTTTATTAACTAATTATAGATTAGTTAATTTTACATGGCAAAGGTACAATGCTCATTTGCATAAAACAGTTCTCTGTACTAACAGAGCAATTTAAGTAAAGATAAGGGTTGAGAGTCATTCTGACTCCTTATACAAAGAGGTTGAGAAAATGCGATGATAGCTTAATACTGACAAAATGAAAAGACAGAAAGAGGAGAGAGAAACAATCCAAGAGGAATTGTTTTTGCAAAGCTACTCTCAGCTCCAGTTTTGGTATAATTAGAGAAATAACTTCCAATATTTCCAACATAGCACAAATTGCATGGCGGAGTGAACAGAGCTTGGTTTTTACCAAAGTCCGAACCCCATCATGAGAACAGGGATGTGGCAGTGCTGAGTAAGAAAGTGCGTGTGTGTGAGGGGTGAAGAGGGCATCGCTTTGGCAATGGAAAGCTTTGGCAAATATCATTTTAGCAGCTAGACAGCAGTTTGTAAATCTGGCTTGTCTTTAGCTGAAATTTTTTGTGACTGGAGGAAAAAAAGCCCACCCTTCATTAGCTTTGTAAAACCTTGCCTAGAGAACTCTGGAGAGCTTGCTCCCGAGAAAAGGAATCCTTTAAGCAATAGCCGCACATTTTCAATCAGGCCTCTTGATCCTTGTTCTTGCTTATTCCCAAGAATCTGCCAAGTCTGTTGAACTTCTGCATAGCGACCCTCCCATTTAATTCACGGGCCATTTTGTATTTACAGAGAGGTCAATAAAAGCTTTCCAGAGCTGCAAACCTCTCTGCAATGGTTGTCCTGAGCAATACAGTCTGAAGAGCCCCAACAGGAAATTGGTAAAGCAGCAGCCAATTTCCTTTTGCTTTTTTACTGCCTTTTGGTCTTCCTGCTCTGTTCATATCCCCCCTGTTGAATTATTCTAGAAATGGTGGGATATTTCCAACACCGCATATGGAGGAGATCTCATATCATTCATAGAATTTTATGCGAGCTTAATCGAACATCAGATTTCTTTAATTAATTTTACATGTTAGGTTAGAGCTCAAGACCAATCAGCAAAGTTCGATTTCTGTTCTGATTTTGTCTCTGTCACACTATGTGACGTTGGACAAGCTCTTTTACTGATTTTTTGTTGCCCTGGCATAAAGTGCCGGTAATGCCTACCTATGCTCCTGGGTCGAGGTTTGCAAGAGCTTTGAAATCTTTGCGCGCGGGGAGCTCTACAACACAGTAATAGCTCTGAAGTTCTGCATCCCGTTCTCATGGCTGAATGCAGGAGAAGAATGGTATCCTTTCGGAAAAGAGCGAGAGGATAGTATTAGGAAATATTTTAGGCTAATAAAGTTGCTTCCCAAAAGCTATGACTACAATGGCAAATAGCATGGCTCACTGCAGCAAATCTATAAAGTGAAAAAGTTGGGGCTGAGTACCAGACGTCCACACTAAATGAATTTCAGGGCATTTATTTTCACTACTCTAGGTAGTGGCTGTAGGTTTTTTTGTATGATAATACGATTGATTACGGCACCAACCTGAGAGTTTTGGTCTCTTCTCTTGTGCATTTTCTGTATTTTCTTCAATGACTTATAATGTAAAATAAATAAAAAAGACCTTGAACAAAGTCAAGGTCTCCTTTCTGCCGAAGAAATACCCTAATTGTGTGTAAGGAAGTATATCTAGCTGCAAGAATGTAATTCTTTTCTGAAAAGTAGAACTTTTCCAATATAAGGCACATGTTTTCAACCCAAATAGCTGAAATAATCTCTCAGGAAGCTAGGCAGGAAGAAATTAGACTCTGCTTCTTCCATGGCTGATGTGAAAGCCATAGGCACTGACCCTCCTGTATACCAGGAGGGGTTCCTCTAGGGCTGTATTTGGAAGGGATTAACTTGTTATTTTGTACTGTCGGCTGACTGAGCATTCTTCAGTGCCGCCCAGGTACAGACGCAGGGATGGGGGCTTCAAGTCAGGATGTCTTTACGAGATTTAGGGGCTTAGCCTGGGTGGAGAGCTGTGCTTGAAACTGGAAGAGACCAAATTTAGAATCTGAAGACTGGGAGACCCCAGGATTAGTGGACAGGTTGCACAGGAATTTCAAAATCTAAGATTTAGACTCAGTCACAGCAAACTCCCCAAGTGCTGCATCTGGGCCCATGTTTATGTCCTATCAGTTAAAATAATGTTCTTGCCAATGGTCAACACACGGGTGTTGCTGTGGATCCTAGAATCAAGAAGGACAATGTCAATGATAACCATATTTTCTTAGATATAGCACGTGCACTGTTTCCTCAATACTTTCAGTTTCTTTGTTTTTAGAAGACCATGTTTTCCATCTATTATATGGGGATAAAAAATATTCTAAATGGGGCTTATTAAAGAAAAAAAGTGTTGGGGAAGCAGCACCATCTATAAAAATTTTGCTTCGTGAACGGATATAACTCAGACTCATGTGTGAAGTTCTCCTATAACAGTGAAGGCTATCGGTCTTTGGCTCAGACTTTTCAGGCTTGAGAAGGAAACACAAATCTGAATAAACGCACTTGTGATTCCCTGAATTTATTCACTTATGTAAAGAAATGAAGCACAATCAAGTCTCTCATGTGAAGAAGATTGCAGTCATAAACTCTAAAATGATTGGATTACCTGTCTTGTATCATATTATCTTTTGTGCTAGTTACATATTGTTTCAAAGCTACAAAAAATAACAGCTTTTCTGTCTGAAATATTTTTCTTAGTTTTGCCTCTTGGTCATAAAAAGTAATCTGATTTTTTTTCTTGTAAGGTTTCTTGTAGGTTTATCTGTTCTTCAAGTTATAAGCTTCAGTCTTAAGTCTGATTTTTGTCAGTTAACCTCACACCTCAAATACAGATTTTCTCTCCAGGCTACCACTTTGATTCTTCTAGTCAATCCCAAATTTAGCAAAACTATGGAAGCGCATATTCCTTTTTCATAATTACCAAGTTTATTCATTTTTTTCTTCTCCCCTTCAGGATCTTTCTGACAAGCATCACACTCTCCTGGGCTTCAAAACTGGGAGAACTACAATTCATTCAGAGTTCAAGCCTTTGGTTAAGACAATGTCCTCTGGGTTATGAAGTATGTTAAATGGCAGAAGAAAAAATATTGCTGTGGTTCTCCTGTTTGGTTGTGTTGTATCAGGTGCATTGTGGAATATCTCATCCTCTCCTGCTTAGACATCCAGACCTTGAGTCCACAAAAGTGACCTCTACAAGCAGATGGAGGTTTATGTCCTTTCCCTTTGACATTGGCTCTGTTGAAGCATCAGGACCTCACGTGATCAGAAGCATGATCTAGGAGTACCACAACTCAGTATCCTGGCCATTCTTTAATCCCCTTCCTTTTTAAGGAAGTGATTGGAGCAGGTCTCAGCCCGCTGCTAACCCTGTCTCTGAGTGAGAACAACTCCTGTATAAAGGGACAGAAGGGACCTCCCCACCACTCTGGTCCCTGACATTGTGTATCTGGAGTTTTTGTGGTCTCTGATGGTGCCGACAGGAAGAAGGTGGCTTTTTTTTTTTCATGTAGACTCCTTGAAGCTGAACTGCTTTGCAGAAGTGCTCGTTGATGCTTGGGAAGAAGAGCAGTTTCAACCACGTTAGCAGCTTGCTTACCTTGCTGATGACCAGGAAGTCCATATTGAGGGGATCTGCAGTGATTAGGTGGTCCGACCACGTACATCTCATGTCAGCAAGGGACAGCCAAGTCTCGCTGGGATCCTAACTGCTACTATTGCAGGATTGGTCAGAGCGCAGCCTGGCTAAAGCAGTGACAGCACCAAAAGCCCAGGCTGTAGCACCATAGGTGGCATCTCCCCTGGCCTCGAGGGATGTCATTTCCACCAGCCTGGCTCTGAGAAGCCTTACCAAACAGTAACCGCGAGGCACCCAAGGGCTTTCCTCACGGGAAGACTGCTTTGTGGCGGAGATCCCTCGACTCCCAGGTTTCTGACACCAGGATCTGGAAATCGCAGGAGCACGGCAGCCCAAAGAACCTGACTCCCAGCGCAGGCTGTGAGGCCCCGGCTCCCAGGAACACCGGGGAGCCCCCAGCTCCCAGTTGGCAAGACCCCGGCTCAGCTGCGGTCACCAGCGCTTTGGGCTCCTGGCAGAGGGTCCCTAAGCACTCAGAGGCTCAGTGAGCTTCAGGCTGGAGGGTCCCTTCACGTTTCTTTTTAAGGAAACATTCTGATATGATATTTTCTCCCTTCATGGGAAATGTCAACATTTATGAAATGGGAGCAAACTGTTTAAATTTTTTATAGACTGGAAAGATTAAACTTTGACCAGCTGGAGTCAAAATTTCCCTGGTTCCCCATAAGCAAATGAATTTGAGTGAAAAAGGGTAGTTGTCTGTAGTGCTGCATGAAGAAAGCCATCAACTTGTTCCCTGCAGTCCTACCTTGTTACTTGAGTATGCATAGGAATCCGGGGTGTATCTTTATAGGTCTATATTTCCTCTACCTCTACTATTCTTTCTCTCATTTGTTATTTTATTTTGTTACCTAGATACAGCTACGATTCTAGTGGCAGTTTAAAAAACTATTGCTTGTATATGCTCCAATTGCAGTTCTGATGAAGGAGATGAGATAAACTAGTGTTCCCATCTACGCATCTCAAACATAATAAGGACGGATAAAGAAGTGCAAAGACCATTGCAAAACACTATTTATTACTATTTTCAGTGGTGATGAATATTCCAAATGAATCTCTGTACAACCGAACTTCTACACAGTCAGCGCTGTTAGGACATCAATGGGCCATAGTCACTCAGATGCAGCTTATTTTTGTAACTGAATCCCTAAAAAAAAAGAGCACCCCAACTTTAAAGGTGACATTTGTTTTAATCAAATATTTGCGTCATATATTGTGGCTTTAAAGTAATCACCATCCAGTGGTAAGTGGCACACTGAAAAGCCTTTCCAAATTTGCTGGAATGTGATCACCGAGGAGCTCATTTTCTGCCAGCTCTTAAAATACAGCTATGTAGTAAAAAACCTTTATTTCATTGTCTAGCTATTCCGCCAAGTCCCTTCCTTCCTGGAATGTTTATTAAATTTAGTTTCATGCGGTCTGTTTATATATATGTTCTTCTCTTACCTCAGAAGGCTGTGTGGGCTGCCAACTGCATCCCCGCTTTTGGTGAATTGGTGCTTGGGCTGGAATTGCAGCTGCATGCGCAGATGTGACAAAAGGAGTTTGCTTTCCCGCCGAGAGGTTTTCCCTCAGTGTCGATCACGGAATCTACGTGATGTAGTTTGCGCTGATCAAAATGCCCTGACTTATTTGTTTATTTTTTTAAACTGAGAGTACACAATGTTGGCTTGACGATTCCAACGCTAGCTGTCTGGCAGTGCTAATCCATGATCTCTGCTTGCTCGTGGTGTCATGCCAGCATTAGATCACGGTGACGGGAGCAGGACGAGCTTGGTGTAAACGTGCAAATGATCGCTCTCTTAGTCACTGTGAACCACATTCAGAGCAAATATTGTTTTCTGCTTGCCAGGAAAAAAAAAAAAAGCCTGCATTTTTTCCTTCTCCTTCTCTTCTCCTGAACTTTTTCGTATCTCTAAATATTTCACCCATCAAGACGTTCTTTTGTCTTCTGTTATTAGTTAATTTGAATCCCTATTGTTTCAGTATTCTTAATGACGGTTCTATAAGATCCTTGCTTGTTACATCTGAAAATTGAATAAAAAATTCCTTTGTGCTGACAGCTCCATTGTAGTCAGTGTTCAAAATATCAAAGGATGAATGCTAAATGTTCATAATGTAAAGTGTCAAGAGTGCAATCTGGGATAATAGAATACATGTCTTGCAAACTTGCACTTTAATATGGCAAACTACTTGGTCAGCAAGCAAATTAATTCATTTATGATTTGATATTATTGCCAGCAGTGGGTCAGCTTTTGCAGGCAGCTCTGTCTGCTGTTGAATTTTGCTATCACGCAATATCCTTTGTATCTGTAGATGCCTACCATAAAATGAGTGTGTGGTCTCAGTGTGAGGATATGATTTCAGTGCCTCACCTTTTATGTATCCGTTCACTGTATTTTTTGTAAGCTCTTTTTTCCAAAGCACGTTTTTGCTGTTCAAAGAGACTAAAAAACATTTGCTCTAATTATCTGCTTATCCTTTTTAATTATTGGTTGTTGTATAGTATGAATTTACTGTGCAGATGTTTAAAACATGAACAGATGAATACAGCGATATGTTGTCAATAGTATGTTGCCTCCCACAGTTCCACAAGGAAACTTGAACATATTTTCTGGCAAAGCTGCTCATTTTCCCAGAGCAGATATTTGCAAGCCTACCTCTGTAGGTTGTGAATACCACAATGAATGGTAAATATTAACCTCTGAGAGCTAGAACAATGTGAAAAATTACAAAAGTAAATGTTAGCAGAAATATCTGCTATACAGGCAAAAAGAGAGACAGCACTGAAAAGATTTATGTTATTTTTTGTGTCTTGGCTCACACAAGAAAGTTGTGAATCTTTCAATTGAAAGAAAACTAAGGTCCAATTTTTCAAAAGTAGCCTCGAAGATTTGTTTTTCAGAGTTCAATGACCTGATTGAAAGAACAGCTCTCTGTAAAAATAATTATGGACAAGAAAAAAAAAATAACATATTTGACATACTGTAAAAGTTACAACTGCAAACAGATTTTCATTCTCTTGCACAAAAAAAACCCAAACGGATTAACAGATTTTCTTGCTCTCTTCTTTAAAGACAAAAGGAAATTTGGTGACGCTTTTGAACTGCTTAACTGTATCCTCCTTGTCTGATACAATTTATGAAGACTACCCGTCTGCAGGCTACTCTTTCATCTGCTGGTAAGGTGCTGTAGATGTGTACGTTGAGGTCTTCAGAAATATTAGAATAGGGTTAACTGTGCAGTTGCTAAAACGAAGGCCTGTCAGTGAAATAGCTGGGAAGTATTTGCTGTAAAAGGAGAGCAGAGATGTGACACCACCTCTACAAGCTGGTGCAGTCTGTACTTTCAAGACCTTTCCAGCTATCAGAGAGCAAGCTCAAGTGCCAGGAGCAGGTCATGGGCTTTCCAAGAGCTCTAGGGAGCCGCTGCAGTATGTATTTGTGTGTACAAGGAGACATGACTAGACCTGAAGGCTCTGGTTTTTGGCGATGAAGGATCTAGCCCTGGCTTTTGGGTACAGTATGCATCTGATTTGGACATCTCTCCAAGAAATACCTGTTACATCACTGACCTGTTTTTAAGTGAATTGGAACAAGCTTTGCTGTCTATATTGCACAGATAGAATAATCTCAAGCTAGCTTCTTCTATTGGAATAATCTATGTATGTTTAGAGCCCTTTAAATTTATTGGGAGGCTTTGGGTTTTCACAAAAATATTACCAAAGTGAATTTTTCCTATGCTGTGTGGGCACGAAGTGCAATGTCTGTCTCACCAAGCGCTTCTCAGTGCATTTCAAGCATAGAGCTGGATTAGCCAAGATGCTGTAATTCCCATATGACAGAAGAAAGTTGGAGACGTGAACTTGTACCCCCTTACGGCAATGTCATCTGCGACCACTGACTGTTTCTTCTTTACTGGTAATCTAGTGGTCTTCCTGCCATTGAAGTTTCAGTGTGTCATACATTTCCTTTGTCTTATCCCAGAAGTAGCATCAGCAAAAATATACTGGAAGATCACCCTGGGCTGATAGCCAACGCAAATTTATGTCTTTGCTTTTTTTTTGTGAGCTGCCTTTGATTTAAAGACCAGCTTTTTATCACTGATTAGGCGTTGATCTAGGGACCAGGCCTTGGCAGTGGCTTATTGCTGACTGGCCCCTGGCAGAACATTTGGCCCAGTCTGTGTTCGTGTGTTGGGTTTTTGCCTGTTTAAAATCCATTTGGTGCTCTCTTCTCCTTGGAAATTGCCACTGAGCTACATTTTTTATTTGTTTATTTTTTAATAGATGATAAGGGAAGTGATGCGGAACAGCTGCTTAACTTACCAGTAACGCTGGGGCTACGGATGCGACCAGTGTTCAGCGCTGATCATGACAATCAATATAATGACTAGTAGTCAGATTACAGTTCAAATGATTTTATATTGGTTTAGTGAGTGCTAATTACATCACCAGGTAATTTGCATTTAGAGAATAGTTTCACACTTACTCCATTTCTCAGCTGTTGGATTTTGGTTAAAGTTGTGTCTGCTGAGCAAAGGTTACATCTAACTTTTCCCTTATTTTTTTAATCAAAGTACATTTGCTAAGGTAACACTTGTTATTCCCAAAGTGAAAGCAGCTTGCAATAATTGGCTTAAAGCAGCTCTTAGTATTTGTTACTAATGCCTCAATGTCTACAAGCGTTTCAGCTGTATTGCGGTCCCAGGATTTGTTGGCGAGTTGTTGTTTTGTCATTAGCATTAATTGCACACTCAGTATTTAATATTAATTACTGTAGCTCATTTATTTACTTCCCTTTTTTGTTTGGTGTTGCAGCACACACAGAGGCCCGCAGCGCGTCCTCCTTTGGCGTTCATCGAGGCAGAAGGAGCAAAGTGCATTAGGAACCCCCTGAGTAAGTGATACGGCACTTACAGCAGAGAAGTCCCCTTAGGAAACCGCTGCCCGGTAAGTGTGGAGCGTTTGCTCGGGCTTCACTGGGATTATGCGCGGTCGTTGTGCTTCCTGAGCATCTCTGCAAATCCTCAGCTTTCAGCCTGCTTAAGCTGGAAGGGCTTTTTCTGAAGCGCTGCATTAATTAGGAAGGAAAACTTTCCAGCGAAGAAGAACTAAGGATGAAATCATGTTACGAAGCTCTGCTGATAAGCTTGAGTTTGAAACATTGCCATGCCTACCGTTCAGGCCTTCTGGGTGTAAGCGAGGCTTGGCCTGGACAAGGTAACTTTGGGCAAGAGCTGCGTTATGTTCCGTCTCATTCACCCACAACTCAGCAAGCTGTCTGCAGGCTGCGGAGACATCTAGGCCATGGCAAATTCCTAGGTGGGTTTTAGAAGCTGGGGAAATACTAGGCTAGCATGGCCTGTTAGGAAAAGCATCAAGTTTTCAGATCTTTCTCAGACCCTACCTCTGTGGAGAGGTAAAAGTCGTAAAAACAGTCGTTTAGTGAGACATCGTCAATTCAGACTGTCGTTAGTCGTCACAGTTGCCCTCTGGACAAGAGAGAGAAATAAGCTTAATTTAGGTTACCTTCTTTTAGGTGCTTGTACCCTGGTGAGAGGAAGTGATTAAATCCGAAATAAACCTTTATTCCCAATTATAGTTTGGACTATTCGTCTCTCAAGGTAGTTAGGAATTTTTTCTCAGACAGGTGGTGGACCGTTGTCTCTCCCTGAAGGGATGTGCTGCGCCCGCGTGGCGTCTCTGTCCCAGGCAAAAAAGGACGAAAGCCGAAGTTCTTGTTACCCTCCTCTGCCTGCCCCGCAGTGAGGAAGCAAGGATGGAGCTTTAAGAATCACTATTTACAGTGAGCCTGACTTGCGTGAACCGTAGGGAAAAGCCGAGTCGAGATGTCTATTAAATACAGTTCAAACAACATCGTACCGGAAATGTTATGAATATTTTAAAATGGCTTCTTAAAATTAGGGTTTGCCTATTGAAGACAGTCATTAGTGTAGGTTTCATTAGAGTAGCAGACTGTAACGAGTTATCAAGTTATGAACTAATTTAAATTGTATCTATTAAAATATCCTTTCTACATAAAACAGGGGGCATCAGGGTTATAAAACAGACTGGGGCTTAAAATGTAAGCTAATAAATATCTAATAAGTTACAGTGCATGTTTAAATTGATATAACATAGACTATACTGAGTAAATATTGTACTGCGTAGTTTAAAAGGCCCTTGAACATCCCTAGAAGCAGGTGTAGGGCAATGAATGTAACGTTTCATCATGCATTTTCCAGGTCTTCACACGACATGACCCCTCCTCAGTATCACTTCTCCTCTAAAAGCACATTACTCAAATCTGGTCTCTACCTGAGTGGAGCATCTGACTTTGTTTTACCTAGTAATTCATTAATGAGTCCTCTGCACGCCTTAGGTGGCTCATATCCATTATCCTCATTTAATAGTTTAGCCTAAGGATGTCTTTCAATATAAATAATCTTCCATAATGCTTAGATAGCATAGTTGTGTTTCTTTTTATAGTAAACGGAAATTATCTAAGAGCATTTGACCAGATTTTGCTTCTTGCTGTGGCTATGAACTGCATGGCATACAGCAGATGAGATACAGAACCTGCCTAATTTTTTTTTAAACAGAGGCTCTGTTATTCCACCAGCGCGTTATCTCCCACGCAGACCGCAATTCATAGAACACATGTTCAAGTAATTTTCTCTCTCTGTCTTTTAACTGGCCAGGTAGACTTTTAAACTACCCTTGCTGCTTTAAATGTAGTTTTAAATTGCACTTAATATTTGGTAGGTAATTCTTTAAAGCTGTTAGCACCTAGTCACAGTCTAAGTAGAGGGATTTCTCTTTTTCCTGCATGCCCTGTGGGATGTTAAAAGATCCAAGATTGGGGATGGAATCTCAATCCAGGACTGATCTCTGTAGTTTCCTGCAAAGGTGAAATGGGAACAGTAAAATATTACTTTACTAACAATTGCTCAAAACGCATCTTCCTTGTTAAATATGCAGAGCTATTCAAAAATGTTACCTTCTGGGAACACTGACAATACTCTGTTTGCCCAAGTTACTATTTCAAGTACTTGGTTTACTGCTAGGGTCAAATTAGGATTTCGGGAGAATAAATGAATTCCTAAGTTTTCTGAAGATCCAAAAACAAACGTCCTCTGACTATGGAAGGGTGACAGGCTTGCACCATTTAATGTGTCGAGAGGCTTCTCTCATATGTGACTATATAGTTGAAAGAAAGGGGGGAAAGTTAGCAAACTTGCCACCTTAGCAGTTACAAAACCCCAGAGTTCGGTTGGAATGGGATACTACAGGCATAATCTACTTTGTCATGAAGATATTTCTGCAACAGTCACCAGCATGGAGGCAGAAGTTGAAAGGAATGCAATGCCCTTTATGCCTTCTAGAGTATAACTTTGTCTTTGACAGACATGCTGATTATGGCATTTTCTCTCCTAATTTAACTTTATTTGGAAACGCTTCCTGACAAAACTAACTCCACACGTCTGAAGCTCTTCCAGGATGCTTTAGCAATCTGCACATTTTCCATGTAAATAAATTACTCTACAATTTTCTCAGGGAAATTAATTCCACATACTCTATCTGCTAATGCTAGCCCACCAAATATTTTGCTACTGCACACACGCGGTAGCTTGTTTTCATTTACAGTAAGCTAATGGCATCTGCCAAGCCGCTAACTTGCAAAAGCTGTCTTTAGTACTTATTGAATCTAACTGTTCCTAATTCTTCCTTACTGCCAAAGGGGCAATCTTGCGCAGCAGGTATATTAGCATTAGTACTGCTGGGGAATACCTGCCTTCTGCAAGAGTGCTCTGGCCCCTAAACCAAAAACTCCTGTGTTTCTGCTGACTGATTGAAGAATATCTTGTAAATCATTTACCTCTTCCTGCTGCTAGTTTTCTGTAGATGGTGTTTACTCTGTTTCCAGCATGACGGCAAAGTTAAATTTTCATTTTGCTGAAAAAGAACAAAATACAGTGAGCCTCTTTGCTCGTTATTGCTTGATCTTTCTGGAACGAGCTGTTTCTCAATCCCACGCATCACAGATGTCCTGTCAGGGCTCATATGCAGCGAGTGAAGTATTTGCATCCCCTCGCCTGCTGATAGAGTGAGCATGTTTGTCTACAAAGTGCTTTTAAATGAACTAATACATGATTCATGTGGACTACTTTGAACACAACACCAATCTGTCTGGACACAGTTTGCTGTAGGCTTGACAATGGAAACATTTCTCTAGGTGAGACAGGTACAACGCAACCCAGGAGCAGCATCGAGACCGAAGGATGCACATGGCCTATTTCATTTGCTTAATGCTGCTGAGCAACTGGCCTCTGCATTAGATTAGCTCGCAGAGCAAGAACATTTCCTGTGTTTAAGAAGTATTTTTAGTACCGTCTCTCTTTGGATGCTAGTGGCATGAACTATGCACAATTTGTATCTGTTCATTCATGCTTGAGCAGGAGAGGATAGTTCACCACCTTCATTATTTATATAGGGATACAATGAGATTCCTTACAGTGTAAGAGGGGAAAAAAAAAGATCCCAAGTATACTGTTTGCTATTGAACTAAATAGATTTTTAATCGAGTCTCTGCTCCTTAGGGTAATTGACTTAACAGTGTGGGCAAATTAATTTCAGATAAACTATGGCTGGGATTTTCAAAGGAGCGCGAGGGTGCTAGGTAGTCAGCTCCAGTGCGGTGAGAGCCGAGAAAATATCTTAATTCCTTTAGCTTTCTCCGACTATTGCCACCCAAATGTTTCAACCTGACACTGAAGCTTTTATGCAAGCAAAGCTCCCACTGAAGTCAGTCAAAACACTGTTTCAGAAGGCACTGCAGCGTTTGCTTCAAAAAATTCCCAAGTACTTGCAGATGTGTTATACATACATAACCTCCTCCCCTCATTTAATAACCTAATCTAAACGTCCTTCTTTGTAATACATTATTGTTCAAGTCTTTCTGTGATATTTGGCACGCGTACTTCATTTTGGGTCTTATCTAGTGTAAAAGCCATTGAAACAAGTTTATTTTCCTGTGACCCAATCTGAACCCCACTCTAGTGGTGAAAGATTGCTGGGTAAAATTAGCATCGCTCTGCAGTTTCCAAATATCTACTTTCCTCTGCTCTAAAACAGACAGTTCTGTTTATGTGGAAGGTATTTTCACAAAGTATGTTAGGAGAGCATGGAAATGGGAGCACTGATTTTATTAATTCCATTTAAGTCATAAATAGGCAGAAAAAAAAAAATACCCAAATGCACCATGACTTGTAGCTAATATGTTCTCTGGAGGTTGTTCCTAGCTTTTTTCCAAGCCTGAGGCTCAGAGAGACGAGGTGGCAGCAGTATGAAGGCCACAGGAGAAGCCCGAGGACTCTGTCGTTAAACCCCTCTGGCTTTTGTTTTCTTGAAAGAATCGACTAACTTTACACACTTTAACTCACTCCAGCTTCAAACCTTTTATATCCTAAATCTTCTACGTGGGATACTCTAACTATGCTAACATACAACAGTAACTCCCCTACTCATATTTTAGAGAAATGAAAAATCTGCACCTTAAGACTGTGTAGCAACTACTCCTTTATTATTGGATTCTGGGGATTGAATATAACAAATTATTAAAGTAAATCTACTGTACCGCAAGGTCTTGTATTACATGTTTTGGTGTGCTAACCATATAATTTAATCAATTAAAAAGAAAACCAACTAACAACAATTAAAAAGAAATCATTCCTCAGTTGCAAGCATCACGAATTCAAGGGATGAGTGAAATAGTATTTGTGCGTGAACGAAGGGAAAAGTATAGCTCTGTATATTCCCTCCCTCCTCCAAGTAAATCTAAACAAAAATATTTGTAGTGCAATCTGTAAAAAAAAACGCTCAGTGTTCTTTTCCTGTGCAGCTGGTTGCAAATCTGGCCAGTTGAGAATATATTGGTCGTATTTTTTCCGGATGGCTATTCTCAACTACTAAAAAGTGTTCAGCCAGTTTCAACGGTAGCTAGCCTCTCCATGTCCATACAGTGGGTAACGTGGCAGACCACGGCGGAGGAAGAATCAGCCCAGCTGCGCACTTGGCATTTCCAGTGAGGGTCTGGTACCGGGGTGAGCCCGGAGGGGTCCAGAGCACACTGGCTCGCTTGCGGGAGGCTGTCCCCCCAAAACATGGGGCCCATCAAGCGTACATCCATCTGCTTCTCGGGTCTGGGGTGAATCTGGTGCGTCCAGAAAAGCTTAGCTCATACTTGCCAAGATAGAAGGTGCAACCTGGAGACCTAGAGAATTAATTGAAACAAAAAGGTATACCCTGAAAAAAGCCAGCATGGTTCTTTTTGGCAATCCAAATAGGATCTTTTGAGCAGAAGTATAATAGCAAAAATAAATATCCTGAATAGCCCTTGCTAATATGAATTTTGTAAGTCCTGCAACATCTCAAAACACTGTACTTTTCCTAGGTTTCTCCAACGCTAAGGATGCAAATCAGAGCTGAAGAGGGAAACAACATTTTTGCCTTTGCTGCTTCTCTCTTTCTTGTTTAGTTATCTGTCTTGTTTTATCACCTGGGATGCACGCAGCAGCTTTTCTAGCAGAGCACTATGCCAACTCAAATATTTTTTCTTTTTCCCAAAGAAGGATATCAATATGATATTTAATAATTTCTAGAAATTGTTGTATAGAAGGAGGGAAAGGTTACCAGGAAAAGCTCTCAAGTACTAAAGGGAATTGGGGATATTAACATAGAATTTTTTAATAAAAATTAACCACATGGCTTAGCTGTTTTTCCTTCCTTTTCTTTCTAAGTAATATAAAATTAAATACTATTCTAAAAGAGTTGGATTTTCTTTCCAGTTGCTTAGCTGATTGTCCTCAAAACTTTGCACTCTACTTACCTGTTAATTATTTTACAGTGACAGAGTCACATCAGCTCATCTTCCTGTTTTGGTCCATTCATTGTTTTTCAGAACGTGACACCTGCAGGACAACACTAACAGCCTCTTAATTCCTCCTTCGATCAACCCGCATGACACAAAACTTTCCTTGCTGCTGTGACAGCTCTCAAGTCTAGTCAAAACTCCTTATCCTGCCCAAAAGAGGGTCGCAAAAGAAATATAAAGGATATCCATGGCTATACTGCAACTCACAGGCTAGCTGAGATTTTAGGATGCTGTCTCCTGCTGGAGGGACGTTTTGGGCCGCGGGGAGGGGCAGCCCCCTCCGAGCCACGGTCCGTCCACACTCCCCCACAGCCTGGGAGGTAGGAAGCGACTCGCTTCGTGCACTCACATCCATCCTTTGGATGGAAATAACACCCTACGTCCTAGTTAATTTTAATGTTTGCTCTATGATTAGCTGAAATGTGTTCCAAAAAAAGGAAAGACGTGTGTGTGCTGGGGGGGAAGGAGGCTGTTTTGTTTGGGAGACTTCTTAGCTGCGGGTTAGTGAGAAAAGAAGTGGGTTGCCAAGGGCAAGTAGGGGCACTGCAAAAACTACTGAAAGGGGAATGTGGTTCATTTCTGCTCCCACTTAACACCAATGTTATTTCAGAACAAGCCTGTTGAAATTAGGGGAGTTATCCTGGCTTAGCACCAATGTAATTGAGAGCAGAATCTGGCCCCGTGCTCTTGGCATTACTACTTTTTTGGCAGATTTGGCCACTAATGCTCTCAGTGGGTCTTGAGCTTACATTTAATGGCATTACATTTATTTTAATATTTTTTAAATAGCTAGTGTAAATTGATTCCACTAAAAAAAAAAAAAATCCCTTTACCTACTAGCGTTCATTTGTATTTCAAATGGCCCATTACATTTTCACTAACAATCATTAGAGCTGTGTGAGCTTATTGAAGCTTGGTCTTGGACTGAAACTGTAAAAACTGCCAGCTCTGGATTTTTTTGCAGTGCTGGAAATAGCACTAGAAAAGGAGTTTGTTTTTTATTATAGTACATAACTACATAACCTAAAATACTGTTAAGCCGTGGTGAAGAAATATGCAGTATTATTTTTTTGAGGTCTTCCAGTGGAAAATATGGGTACAGCTTGGATCAACTCTGATGAGCTGATCCATATAGTAATACTAAATCTTTCAGATTTAGTCACAGCCACTCACTGCAGTTTCAGTTTGTAGTCCGCGCGAGAACTTGGTTCAAAACCTAGAGAAGCCATAAACACAGAAGGTAATTCAAGCACGAAAAAGATAAAAACCTTACAAGGATTTGCACTCATGTCTAGTAATAATCCAAAATACAGAATTCTGCACGTACCAGTCACCGGTATAAGAACATCAGACCATTGTGTCTGTACCATCTATCTAACCTAGACCCATTTGAAATATGGGTTTCAGGTGGCTCCATGCAAAATCATACGCTAGAAATAGCTGTTCAGGCCATAGCTATGCAGTGCTGGATGGTTTACTGAACCGAAATGATTCTGGATAAGATGTAGGAGTCAAACTGGACAAAAGAACTGAATATATGCCCTGGCTCTGGTGACAAGAGTTGCTGTATTTCTAAAATGTGTTTATGGGGTCAGTTACTAGTTTTAGGGAAGTAATTTTGTATGTGAGGTCTTTGTGAGACAATATTGGACACAGTTTGGGGCATCTCTTTTTGGGAGGAGGTAGAAAAGAACTCCGAAAAGAGATTTGAGGGAACAAGAAAACTTTTACAATGAAACTCCTCAAATCAGTAAAACTATCCTTTCAATAATAAGATTGGACTTACTCTTATTTACAGCATAAAAATATAGGATAATATAGGAAAGCATAGGATAAAGAAAAGTCTAGCAAGAGTTAACCACTGAAAGCTGAAGCCAGAAACATTCAACAGAAATTAGGAGATGAATTACTGGAAGAGTCTGCAACGCAAGTGACAAGTTCTCCATCTCTGGATGTTTTTCGAATCACGGTACAAATTCGTCTAGGCGATGTACGTACCTTAGTCAGATGCAACTTAGGGGTCTCAGTACTGGAAATTTAGTCAACAAATATTTATTTAGATAAGCTAGAGATATAAAGACCTTTTTTTTGCCTCGTGCTGTTGGTTGACTCACTTCTGCCATCCCCCCTGCGGGTGCCCCCAGTCCAGGCTCACTTCTTTGCTGTCCTCTGCTCGTCTTCGTTACCGACTTGCTCATTTGCAGGAGCTTTAAATTAGCCTTTTGTTCTGTTGAGGTTGGCCTCATGTCATCTCTCTGCATACCCTATAATGCAGGACACAGAGAGCCTAACAATATGACTTTTTTCTTTTTTTTTTTTCCAAAGAATACTCCCAGCTTTCAATTCTTTTTATTGCATTGCATGCTCCACTTACCTGTTTCTATGCCATTTCAAGTCATTTTGAATTGTATCACTCCTGCTTATATTTTCTCCTTGTGAGCCTCCTCCCATGGTGTACCATTGGCAGGTTCCATCCTTATACGTTACTTCTTCCAGGTCATTGATACTTAAAGTGAATAATGCTGTCCTAACATTGATCTTGTTGTGCTCCAGTAGTCACTAGGAACAAACAATATTAGGTTATAGCATTGATTTCATGGATTTCAATTTTTTCCCAATCATGTTCTTGTTAAGCACCTTGTAAAATACATCATGTCACATGCTCATCTCTTCTGTTTCATGGCAAAATGAATCCAATGCAGGTAATCGGCTTCATACTGGGAAAATTTGTCCTCCCCAGTGCCAAGGAGTTAGCGGCATTTAATTCAGAGCTGTATGCTCTAGGGAAACTTAAGGGCAGCCTATAGCACTCAGTACAGTATTTCAAATTATCATAATTTGTGAGCAACTGGACAAGCTGGCTACTGAAAATGGGTATCACGATCTAATAAAAACCTAATAAAACTTTCAAAGTCATTCTCCCGTTCTCTGGGGAGTATTATGTAATACTTGCCACTGCCGCAAGAACCTATCTCCTTGCAGCTAATATGCTGTGAAAGCAAGGTGCAGGCGTAGCGTGGCATGCCTAAATGGCTTTTCGTGTCTTAACTGGGAAGCACTTTTTTGGATGAACTCTGGACTCTTTTGGTAGGCATATAAGTCACTAATAATACTTTTCAAAGTAGCTGTACAGTGGTTTTCTGAGAGAGAAGATAATACGGTCATGAGGCTTCAGATGTATAAACACACACAGAACTTCATTTAAGTGCTCTTCCTAATTATTTTATATATTAATGCATTGTTGTCACCACTTGCAAGATAATTTGCCTTATGGAGCACAGAGCTAAAAAGGCATCAAAACAAATTTTGCCGCTTCTTTCAATGTACAGTTTAGCAGAGTCCATTTTTGCAAGACAGTATAAAACCCAAATGGAAGTATAATAAAAGAGAAATGATACTAAAATATCCATGTTGCTGAGACAAGTGGTACTTTTAAAATTATTATCTAGAAAAAGATGCACTTCAAAATATAGCAGTTATTTTTGAGGAGGAGGTTAATGTAAGTTCATTTGAACAGGCATTCAGCCTGCCTTTGGTAAACGCTTAGGAGAGAAGCAAAACCTAGTGGTTATAGAAGGGATGACGATTTTTTAATCTCCAAAAAATAGAACTTAACATTCCTAACGGTAAGGTTTTCTTACTGGAGGATTTCACTGGTTTTGTGTAAGAGATGGAATTCAACAGTTCTGATTCCTCTTAATAGATCTGGTCAGCACCTAAATTTGTGGTACCTCAACCCCATCCATACAGTTCAATATATTCAGCTTAGCAAGAGGTTGCATGAGCGCAAAGATCTGCTTGCGTAATCAAAGCCAAAGAGCTGGGTATAATAATTCTTGTCTCCTTTAAAGTCATATAATTTATGAGTTCCTGGATTCAAGTCAATGGATGTGTAGTCTGTAGTTGCAATGAGACAAAAAAAGAGGCATTTGACTCTCTCTAAGCATTCTCATGATGACGTATGAAAATCTGGGGTTCAGAACAGTGAAATCAGTACTGGTCATGGAAGAAAATATAGGAACTTGCAGAGAGAAATACCTCAGTTATTCTTTTTCAACCTTCATACAGCTGAGCAAAATATTTAAAAAACATTTTAGTGACATGATGGATGTGAAGGATTTAAAAGTTTTATTGAGCTCCACTCTAGCGCAAATCTTAAAAATACTATAGAAATTATATCAAGATTTCTGGTAAGGTTCCATGCAGTATTATTTGTAAATGTAAAATTGATTTCATATTGGAAATAGATGTTAGGCAGATTTTGCATATCGGGTAGAGCAATGAAATTACATTTATTGCTCTTTTGCTTTTTTTTTTTTTTAAAAGGCGCTTTAGCTCAGGTAATAATTGTACAGTCTATTATAATGATCCCAGGAGGTGCTTAACAGTACTGCAATTCTAAGTTTTTACACTTTTATTTTTCATTTGAAGAAAAACTTGTCACAATAAAAGTGATGCATTAACAGAACATCACTTCCTTCTTTTTTTATTATGTATATTTAGATTATTTCCATGAAATTGCTTATCCAGTCCCATAGGCCTTGAAAGATAACTGAACAGTTACCCATTGTTTTAACTCTGGGATAATGTGCAAGAAGTGACGATGGGACGATAAGAAGAAAAAGTGCTTTCTGAGATTAATATCTTTTTTTTTTTTTTTTTTTTTGCATCAGGCCAAGTTTTTAAAGGTTGGTAAGGACCTACTGAGCAGCACCTCACGGGATATTCAGGACAACCGGATTCTCACAGATACTTAGCGTTGGTTCGAATGCTGCTTATTTCAACAGGATTCACATCCTCTGAAGGTCAAAAATTCCTCCTAGTTTGGCTATCTGTATCTGTAGGTGTTTAAATACTTTTAAAAATCTGATTCCGAGCTTTTTAAGCGTTGCTATGCAATGGTCAGTCTAGGGAGACAGCCTCACCATAACAATACACTTTGTCTTAACAGTACAGAGGTTCAATTTCACAGAATATTTTGCTTTGAGGCTGTGCAAAATATTACTTTTTTTTATTCCTCGTCACAAGGCGATGTAAATCACAATACACAAGCTAATTTAGGATACTTTCACTAATTTTCTTTTCTATAATCCCACAGCTAAGCTTTCCCAGTTTTGCTATGAATTTTTTCTAGGTAGATTCACTTTTCTACCATAACGGGCCCACCGCTCAGTTCATGACATCATACTCATGATAGCCCTCTACAGAGAAAGAGTAGTGGGAAAGTTAACGTGCAGGTCATCGGAACAAACCTGAGTGACCCACGACGCTGCCTGTGACCCAGGGCATGGAAAACCATGTGCACAGTGAATAAATGAAACCACGCAGTCTGGAATAATATCGTGAGAATTCGGCTCCAGGCTGATGTTGCATGATCCAAGTAGCAGTCTCTAAAATTGAGTGTACTGGTGACTCCTGTCAGCTCCTTCCCTCAGACTGTTTTTGTGGATGTAGATGCTGCACAACAGAGGACGGCGATAAGGAAGCCCCGCCGTGGCTGCGTTTGCCACGATGAAGACCGGCGGCAGAGCTGTAGCTGTGTCAGTCACAGCACATTGGGCAATGTTCAAGCCTGTCAACTCCACTGTGCCCAGCTAGTCTAGGACAAGTAAACAGGCAACGTGTACAATGGCACATTAAAGATTTAGAAAAAGGCACACTACAGTTCATCTGCTCTAGCAGTCGTAGTACCAACCTTGAACATGCTTTGCCCCAAGACTCTCTCCCGGCACTGGACTGTGTCAGCAAATGGTGCCAGCTGAACTCATGCAGTAAAGAAGAGTGATTATACATCCTGTATGTAATCACAAAACATATGTTAGAATGGCACATGAAATCTGGGCACACTTTACCCATGTAGTAAAGACCAGAAAAATTATGAACAAGCTACAGAAGGAAAACCACTTGCCAAAATTTCCCAAACTAAGCAGGAGGTTCCAATGAGTTGGAACTCCACATGGTATATTCTTGAGGGGGTTTTGGAACAGAAACCTGGATATGTCTATAGTTTGTTGGCAATGCTCATGATATAAAGAGCAGATGTCCTCACCTCCACCCACATGATTATGGTTGCCAGTTTTTCCAATATCTTCTGCCTGATGAACTGTCCAGTTGCAAGAATCTAGGCAGAAAAATATAAATGATATTTTTGAATTAGGGACATTTTACTAGATGTTAACCTCCCATAACTGCAGAATAAGGCAGCACTAGTCAAGGGGAAAAAGCAAACTAGACCCGACTAAACCATAATTTGACTAGGAGAGGAAATGAAGCTAGTTACAAACAGATATTTTGAAAAAGAGAAGGCATTTTCTGGAAGCTCATAATTGTTAAAATTGATTAAGGAGTATAAAGAAAAAATGCAGAAATACCTGCTCAGAGTTAAGAGGAAAAAGCAGCCTGAAATGTATTAGGAATAAAAGGAATTAAGGCACAGGCTGATGACTGGATAGAAACATTAGACATGTCAATAGAGCAGAAATGATGAGAAGATTGAATAAACATTCTTGTTTTATAATCGAGAACAAAGTCAAATTTTATACTCCAGTCAGAGGATAATGGCCAAACAGTTTCCACATCAATAATAAACCAGGGCAACGTGAAACGAATGTTTGACATTTTAAAACAGGCAGGTCTGGATGGCTGGTGTACCAGAGCTGTAAAAGAGCTGTTTGGGATGTTCTCCAGTCCGCTGGGGTTGGCTGGGAATAAATCCTACAGCCTTGGAAAGCTCCAGAGGACTGGAAAGATTGGCTTGTTCCAGTGTTCAGGAGGGAAAAGTAGATGGCCTGGGTAATATAAAGTTAACATCAATCAATTACCAGTTCCAGGCAAAATACTGGACCAGTAACTTACTATTCAGTGAAGGAAACACTGATCCCAGGAGCGTAACAGGTGCCAACTGGTCAGTGCTCCGTAACTTGTGAATTAGTGAATAGTTACAAATCGCTTAGCGGGCCTCAAGTTATTAACAGAAATCATGGAATTACCATCATTTGGCAGGTTCCTTGACACTTTCAATTTATCATGTTTATCCACATCCTCGAGGAAGGCATAAAATTATCAAGGATAAGGTTACCAAGTACCAAGACGAGGAAAGGGAAAACCACGAGGAGGGCAACTGCTTGACACAGAGCAAGTAACATGCATTATAATGTGGCCAAATGTAAAGAAAAACAAAACTCTGTGGTAGATTTTTTTAAAGTGCTTGGAAGCAATGATTTTGAAAAAGACTTAAGTGTCAAAGCAGAAGACCAGCTGCACCTGGGCCCTAATGTGATGCAGCAGCTGAAAGGTGGTGTGCTTGGCTACCAATCAGGATGATTGTATAAATGGGGCAATGGGGAGCTATTGATGGTTTTCCTCCATTGTTTGGCACACCTGTGTGTTTGAGCATAGAACAGTCTGTCTGGCTGTGCTCATCACGAAGGCTGTGGTTCAGTAGAAGAGGTTTCTTAGGAAAAAACAAGTTAATGATTAAAGAATGCATAGCTTATGTGAAAAAGGATTCTGTGGCTCAATTTATTTAGCTTATCAAAGGCAAGGTTAAGGATGACTTGACCATGGCCTATATGCACCCACATGATGAAGTGAACTTTAATAATGGGTGCTTTCATCTTTCTGACAAAGCTATAGCAAGGTCAGTGGCTGGAAATAAATTCAGAAGAGAAATTAAGGTATGTGTTTTTTAACATTGAGAGTGATGAACTGACAGAACTTACTGTGAAGCACGGTGGGTTCTCTAATTTTAATTTTTAGACCTAGAGTTGTTTTTCTAGAACATATTCTCTATTTCAGCCTGTTAGGGGAAATTCTGTACTGAGGCCAAACTGCATGATTGCAGGTGTCCTTCTGGCTTTGTAACTTATAAATCTGGCAGTGTGAAAAAGGGTACATTTGTGTGCTGCCAGTAAGCAGATATTTGTAACCCATGCTAAAGAACAGTAGCAGGTATTGCTTGTTACCAAAAGGTGTTTATAAATGTGAAACAAGACTGTGTTGTGACAGAAGCGCTGGCAGAAGATGTGGCTTTAGGGCCGTTCTTGGGCTCTTCCCCCAGCGTGGCCGGGAGCTTGACTTGAGCCTCCCGTGACTGCAGCGTGCTTGGTGGCCAAAAAGGAGCCTGCCCTTGCCCGCCCTGGGGACGAGGGCCTCTGCTCAGCTGCAGCTCTGCAAAACTCTGCCCCTGGATAGGGGGGAAAGTGAAGTATGTCATGGGCAAGGGAAGATGCCTCTGTCCCCATCGCTGTGGAGCGGGACACGAAGGTGGGTTTTGGGCCCTGCTGGTACCAGCATTGCCCTTCAGCTTCTGAGCGGGTGGAGGAGGATGTTGGTGGGACACAGAGTCAGGCTGGTAGTCTGTTGGGTCTGAATGCTCCGGAGAGAAAATCACGGATTAGATAGGAACAACCTCTTAGGAAAGGAAGAAGGGATGCTTTCTTCTGCATGCTGGAGCACATATTTTGAGCACTATCATTTCCCACTATCTAGCATGTTCTGTCACTGCTCCTAACACATCATAATGCATAGAAATGCAGTCAAGTTTGGCTTTCCCTTTATTTATTTTTAAGTGCATCTTGCAATCCAAGGGGCTGTACCCTTTGCACGTGTTGCAATGCCGTCCGCAGGAGGAGTGCTGCAGCTTGCCGGCCACGGTCTCCGGTGGCTGGGGAAGGGCGGTCTGCAAAGCAACTGCTGTGCTGGGAGGGAGAGTGTTGCAAATGTTATAGCCTGGGTCCCAAGGGAGGGACTGGAGACTGAGAGAAGAGCACGTCTTCAGAGCAGCCGCGGCTGCAGCCTCCTCTGAAGTAGTCCGTATCGCAGCCCAGAATGCCCCGTTTTGAGTCTGGTAATTTCCCTTCATTTGGTTTGATTAAACTTCAGTTATCGCTTTGCTTCCAATCAAGGATTTATTTTTACTGCTCAAATAAATAAAATGGTGGGGGTACTGGGAGCAAATGGGAAAGGGGCAGTTCTCTTTCAATTGGGATTTCTTTGGTTAAATTCGGGGTTTTGTAGAACAAATCCGAGCTGATTCAGTTCTGGTTTGCATCCATTGGATTTCCGATAAAAATAGGTTTTTATTGTACCATGTAAAAGAGACATAGACAGAAAGTTCTCATGAAAAAGAAAGTCCCTCTCAGTTAATGGTGATCACATGGGACTGAGATTTCTCAAAGCACAATTATATGAGAATGGGAGTTAGCAACTTATATGTCAAGTTTATCAAGGCACTCCAGTTCTTTCATAGCATATAACCTACGTAAACGACACCAATAAAAATGTTCCACTTTCCATCTCTGTTTTGATTACCTAACAGTGAGTATAGAATATAATAAACTGCAAATTCAATAACGCATTCAAATAAACAAACAACTACCTTAATCCCCAAGCAGGCCTCCCCTAAACCAAGTTGAGAATAATTTGGGCATATAATAGAGAATAATGTGGAGATATAAACTTGCTTTGTATTATTTGGAAATGCACGTTACATTAGCATCATTTGGTTTTGGTGGTATTAAATATATGATATTGGTTCCTGGTGAATAGCTTAAAAGAACAGTCAGCTAGTAAGTAAGGGAGCACAAGGGTGGTTTTCAGTGCAAAGGAAGGAAGTCATTTGCATTTTTATCCCATTAATTTCTTCCCTTAAACAGGTAAAAGGAAATAGCCTTCCTAGTCAAAATGTTTTTGCCCAGTGGAGTTATGGTAATAAAGAGCAAAAATGCACACGCTAATTGTTAATGCAGCGCAGAAACATCCTGGTAGTGTTTTGCGGCGGAGCTCACCCGCTTTGGCCTGGGGCTGCGGGGTGCACGCGGGTGCTCCCGCGCCGCTCCTCCTCTCCTAAAGGGACGGAGCCGTGCAACACCGCGCCGAAGATGCTGCTTCCTCCTGTGAAGTTGATGTACGCACCCCGAACGCTCCTTATAGATTGCCGCCTACTTAAAGAGGACAAATCCTAGCCTGTGCATGTGTATTTACCTTGCATTAGCTGCGGAAAGCCTGTAGGGGGAGATTTCTTATTACTCTTTAAAGTAGCAGAAGGCCGAGGAGGGTTTTAACGCTCACAGGTACTATTTCTTGCTAGAGGTTTCCCTTTCCCTAAAGGTTTTAGCCTTTAAATTGGAAGAAAACATCGGATGTTACTGCAATACTAAATGTAAATAGAGGTTTTATATATATATATATAAAATGCAATATTTAAGTTCTCGTGAAAATTAATATACAACTGTTTATTCGTGCAATATTTGCAGGGACTTCCATACCTCTCACCTAAAGTGGGAAAGCCTGGGAGCTGGGCGCTGCTCCTGACCTCGAAAGCAAGCTGGGTTTTAGCAGTCTGGCTCAGGCGCGTGAGCTGTTGGCTCTGCTCGGGGGAACCCGCGGGCCTCTTCCGTGCACCGAAGTCCTTGGGTCCGTGTTGCTGCTACCACGTCATGTCCTTCCACGTGCAGCTCTGCTTTATCTGTGGTGCTTAATGAAGTGCCCTGTGTTCTCTAGGACAGCTGTTTGTGCAGATTAGCTTGTTGAAAGAGGTGATTGCATGACTTATTGCAACCAATTCCACTTTAAAGTGACACCTAGTAGTGGTGGTTGAATATTTTGCATTGGAAATCCAAGAAGAAAAGCACCAAAGCTCAGAGACACTTTGTATATACGGTATATAGGGACTTCATAAATAGTACAAATAACTTTTACTCTCCTTCATGTAAGCTAAAGCCCAGATTCTGCAAACGCTCATGTACAAATTTGGCTTTGCATGTATGATTAGTTCCCGTACATGCAGTGGGGTTAAAAATCCCATTGTAGGCAAAAATCAGAAGCTAGAAAAATAGAACACAGCTTAAAAATCAAACACTTCTTTAGCACAGTTATCCATTTTACAGTCCTGGGTATTTGTGTACAGAGACGGACAGGCGAGAAGTAAAACAGCACAGCCTCTCTAAGAAATCTGCAATTTATTATTATTATTTTTTTAAACAGTGAAGACCAGCTTAGTTACACTGTCTCTACTTCATGGAACAAGAAATCAAACACTGTAAGTGGAAAGGCAAACAATTGGTTTGCTCATGAGAACTTTCAAAATAACACCTTCCAAAGCAAGGAATACTGCCTTTTAACCCATAACAATCTGGAGGCATTGCAAGGCACTTATGCTATCCTAAACTTTCAAATTCAGGAAATTCCAACTTTTGCCTGCTGATGGGGGATAAAACATAGCCTTTAAAATACCACCCTGCATAAAGTAGTGGATAGGTGAATTAGGAGCTGAGAATGAAACACTTTTCATATAAATTTGTTTGGCAAAGATGCTTGGTAACTGGTCCTGGTTCCTGATAAGTCGTAGTGGCTTGGTGTCACCCATGTGCCATAGGCTGCTGTGAAAGCAGATATCCCTCCACACTGAATACTGGGGCCAGGGCAGTGTGGGGACGCGATGATTTTTTGCAGCTTTCAGAATGGGGCAAACCTGTGGTTAAGGGTGTTTGTGGCTGGAGGGGCGTTCTGCTATGCTGCTGCTACAATAAGTCACAGCAGTGACTGAGTTACCCCAGCATGAAAAAGTGCAAGGGCGCAGGAAAAATGATGATAATACCTGGTAACCTCATTCGTGTTCTTTTGCTTCAGTTTGGTCTTTTCTAGAGCCTCCTCCTACATTTCTTTCAAATGTAGATCTGAGTTTGGTAGCTAGCATCAATTTGTGTTTTACATGTGCTTTAGGTAATTGTATGAGCAGTGCTGTCGGACCGTCGGGACGCAGGACGTCCCTGGTAAATGTCATTTGGAGGGGGAAGCAGGAAAAGCACGTGGAAACGCATGAACTTTGATGCCGTTGCTCTAAATGAGGACCTGTGTGAGTACACGAGATGGGATGATCCTCCCGTTTCAGCATTTCATCACACCACTTTAATAATTTGCGGTAGGCTGGGTCGCGCCAGAGCTGGTGCGTATGTTGGGAGAGGGGGATATGGGCAGAGGAGTGGGACGTTTTGCACCTCCCTCCGCAAGCCCAGATAGGATCCCGAGCGGGTTCAGCAGTTCTGCTGCGATCACGACAACACCCAGGACGCTTCATTTTTGCATGGTGCTCGGGTGCAGCTGGTTTTTATGGTTAGAAAAAGCCTTTTATTCCCCCCACTCCTTCTGTGCGGTGAGTGCACGCACTACTTCATCAGTCCTCGTCTTGCAGACAGCGATGTGGCTCTCGTGGAGCTCTTAGCCGGCCGCGTCGATAGCGACGGCACTGCCCAAGTAGCTCCATCGCGGCTATTGCCAGCTTTTACTAAAAATTCTCTACGCCATCCTCCCTACAATCGAGCGGACTGTCAATTAAGGGGCTATTCCTCTCCATGCTGGCATGTCAGATAGCCATTGTTTGAGTTCAATAACCCTCTCCAATTAAGTATTTACTAGATTCTATTAAGCATCTTAAAAACCTTTATTTATTATGCATTAATCAATAGCCCCATCAGACTATTGGATAACTAAATGATGTTATTACAGGTACTTTTGTTTTAATACTTTGAATGTTGTTGAAAAATAGGAAATCTAAGCAAAGAAGGAAGTGCAGATCATATTAAAAGTCCTATAAATCCGTGCAGGAAATGCAGAGTGAGAACTAAATATATGCACCAACACCCAGCTCCACTACAGACATCCCAGCTTTTTTTTTTTTTTTTCCTTCCCTACCTTTTCTTTCTCTTGGTGACATAGAGTAGGGAGCGCTCTCTCACTCGTGGTATTCAGCATTAAGTTGGAATTGCTTTCCTCTTATGAGCTCAGATGATCTTTCCCAACTCCTCTTCCAGCCCGGTGCAGGTCTGGGTGAATAATAATTTCATCTACACTAACATCGTTTTGTTTGCCGTTAATTTGATAAAGATTTCCCCACCATCGCAATATGTGAATCTGTTTACATAAGAAAACAGCGGTGGATCCAGCAGCCTAATCGGAATCCACAAAGGAACCCTGAAGTGCTTACGCTGTTGCGCTCCCTCCTGGATTTCTCCCAATACCTTCACTTAATGATCGCAACTCTGAAATGCTCGCATCGAAGCAAATGTCTTAGACTAATTATTTGTTAGTATCTGATAACATTTTGCCACAAAAATGTTTGTTTGAATGTATCTTATCAAAGTAATGTTTGTGCCCAGGATTAGCCACTGCTTGGCTAAAGATTTATGTAATCAGCTTATTTTAAGATTAATTCATGAAAAAAAATACAAATACCTATTACCACTTAATTTGTATAATAGATATTTACTATATTTTAACAGTGCAATTAAAAATTAATATGGACTGTAAAACCATAAGGTCATGTAAACATTAGACTGTTTATTTGGTAGCTCACTTATCTTTTATCCGGAGATGTGATTATGCAGCCAGGACCTTTCAGGTTTGCAGAATAGAAAAAGGTCACAAGTGAAATGAGATGAATATTCTCAACTCACCCCTGTGCAGACGTGTACACAGCAACACACTGTCTCTGCTAATTCATCACTCTCGAATCTGAGAGGTGGCAGAGGTTTCAGAGCATGGAGGTGGATTGATGGAGCCCGAGAGGTGAGCTGTCCCTCGGGTGGGAATCTGAAGCTACGGAAAGAGCAGTCGGAGAAAACCGTCTGTTGCCCCAGTCCTTTCTTTAGTTCAGGCTCTACTTTCTGAGCAGAAAGGGCTTTTTATGTGCTTGATCATCAGGTTTTGGCCTCAACTACGAGGTTAAAATGTCGGCAGCTTCAAAGTCTCTTGTATTAGTCCCTTTATGCATATCCGAGCTTTCCAAACGTTTCTGCTCACATTGTATCTTTAATTAGCTCTTCTTTTTCTTATATAAATATATATATATATACACACACACATACATGTTTTCTATCCCCTCATATCCAGACTTGCAGAAAGCTTCTGAAGTCTGTTGTGTTATTGCAAGCTTTGGAAAATAGATCTTGCAGTAAGCTACCTTCCAAGTGTCCTCCTGCTTCAAAGCATTACCACCTTGCTCTGCGCTCCCCAGAGGACTGCCCTGCGAGAAGCAGGAAGATGGGAAGAGCTGAAAACCCTCCTCTGTTCCTTTTGGTCTTGATCCAATTCCCAATATAGTGAACGGCAAAACTATTATTGGGCCTCAGTCTCAGCACCCAGTGTTTGATACTCATCCAAACAGCTCTACCTCTAAGGTCTGCAAAACTAGACCAAAAACCTCCCAACAACAAACACGTTAGCAAGATTTTCAGTATCTTTAGCCTGCTGGTGGACTAAAAATAGCAAAAGGCCATTCTTATAATGTTTTGGCACTCTGTTTTCAGGCTGAGGTTAAATCTGGAAGGGCATAGACCTACCAAATTAAATATAATTTGTAAATGTGTGTTTAGTTGTTGCTTTAAAAAAAAAAAATTGTGTTTCAAGATTGCTTTTAATCCAAACAAAAATATTTCCTGCGTGGAATGATCCCAAATGTCAAATTCGAGGGGTTTAAAACTGTATTGACTCATCTGGAATTCTGAACTCGAGAGTTTAAATCAAGAGGAAACCCTAGGAGTTTCAGAAACGTGTCCCAGGTCCTCTCTAGGTGTAGTCCATATCACAGTTTAATAACTGTGGCTTGGCTAGCCAAGCACGGCTGTATCATAGTTAAGCAGCACTGAGCGCGAACCACAAAAGCCCGGAAGGTCCCTGTGAGACGCGTCCATACGCGTTCAAGGTACCCCGCAGAGGAAGGGGTCTCAAAGCGATTTTTGCAGAGATTTGCAGGTTGGCACAAAAGTGTGGGCCAGCACTAAAAAAGATGCTCGCTACCATCATTGCCGTGGTAGCTGAATATGCCACTGTTAACGTTGCTAGTGGTAATACCTGAGAGGAAACGTTACGCTGATTTGAATGATCTTATTTGTTTGTCAACCGAGACATAATATCGTTCTGCCCCAACTCTGATTATTCTTTTTCTGTATTGGTCTGAGGCTGAAGTCACATGTAAAATCTGTGTTGGTTGGCAGTGTTTAATACATCATTAAGCAGCAGTAAAATGCTCCTGTTCTACCAGACTTTACAAAAATAAAACACCATGAATGATATTCCCACAACAGCAAACAAAACCGGTTCCGTGACACTGAGTGTGGTAAAATATAATCAGAGTTACTCTGAAAAGCTATGACAGACTATCTGGCAACTTTGAACCACCTATAGAACTCATTAGATTGCAAAACATTTCTGAGGGGGAAAAAAAAAACAAACTAAAAGGTCAAGTCTTTAACACACAAACATGCAAAAACCTCCACAATATTAATTATTTTCAGTGTAATGTAATACTAACCATTGCATATAGTTCTGTCACAGCAGAGGAAGAATTTAATTGTGTCAAGGTGATTGTCTTGGGAATTGGGGAGCCTGCCGTAGGTAGGTAGTTTGATTTCAGCCCAGGAACGCATTAGCAGCCCGTATTGAAAAAGCATTTCCATTGCTCCCGTCTGTGCCATTGAAAGGAAGAGGTGCCTGCCTCCCGCAGTCGCCAAGCCCGCGCTTAAATGAAGAGGTATTACCTTCTCTTAAACAAGTATCGAGAGTAAAAAAGTTAACCACCTACTATAAGCTAAACAGGAAATACGAGAATGATAGGAATCATGATTGCTGGCAAAACTTAAATGTTCCCTGCCTAATGATAGCTGGGGTGGTCGCAGGCTCTGGACACAGAGCGTGGCTCCAAGGCTGCTGTCACCACTGGGCTCTTCGTGAGCAAGCGTCAACTCCTTCACACCTATGCACAGGGCAGGCAATGTTTTTATGTCGTCCTACAGTGAAGAAAAGTGTGGTAGCTTCCAGTTCACTTATAGTTTTGTTGGGTGTTTTGTTTTGTTTGGTGGGTTGAGTTCTAGATAGCAAGCAAGCAATATTGGTTTGACTTTGGCGTTTTCCTTTAGATTTGTGTTATAATACAAAATTATGAAAACCATGTAGCAGTTTCAGGTTAATTTGTAGTTATATTTGCTGGCTTATTTCATCGCATTATTAAAACATTTAATACCCTATGTGTTATTAATATTCCAAAATGTAATTAGCATATTTAATCAAAAACAATTAGGAGCAAACATTGCTTCCCTTTTTAAGTGATAAAATATTTATGACTGGAATAAACAAATTGAAAACCAAAAAGCACTTTGAGGTATTGATTTCACACAGGGAAAACAAAAAAAAGCCCCAAAAGCTAGAAGTAGAAGACGCCTTCCAGCCTCTTACCTGCCCCTAGTGGGTTTCTTGCTTATTTTTTTCCTCTTGAGAATGTCAGTCATCATGTAAAAATCCTAAAGAAATGAAGTTTTATCTCAGTTTCTCTATCTATGTTGTAGTCAAAGAAGGTACCGATATTGGGCAAAGTTGTGTAAATCCCGCAGTGGAATTAGTTTTGCTTGTCTAAACCTTTCTTGTGAGACCCAAGCAGCCAAGAGGTAGGCCGTGAGGGTCTCCGTACCACGGGGTGGGCCTGGCAGACGGGAACATTACAAATGTAGTCGATCCTATTGGGGGCAGGTTGCAGCAAATTTCTTGTTTTACTTGAAATGGAGGGCTAGGAAAACAAGACAGCGCAAAAGAGCTCCCTTTCTTGCCATCCTGTTTTTTGCTCCTTTAGAAGTCCTGTTGAAAGAAGCCATATAAAGTTGCATTGTAATAAATGCCCTGTAACTCAAAATATTCTACCAGAACTTCAAAAATAGCAGCCAGTTGTCTTAAGACCTTGTGGCCACTTTTTCTAGCATTTCCTTTGCCTAAGTTACACCCTTTCTACCCCCTGTCTACACCCTTTCAGCTCTCTCCCAAGTGACATGCAGCTGGCGATCCTACGTATCCCACCAACCCTACCAGCTGGACGGTCCTCATTTTGATTTCCCTTGCTTTAGTCCTCTATTGTTGCTTTTTATTATTATTATTATTAATATTATTAATAATAATATTATTATTAAATTTTGATAGTGAGACACTTTTCCAATTGCTTGGTAAGCGGTATGGTGATAACCCACTAAAATATCAGCCAGGGCTTTATGTGGAATTTGTTGTCCGTCGTGTTTTATCTTAAAACAAGAAACTCGGCAGTGCTGCACAAATCCTTCATTTGCTGCTTTGCATAGAAGTAGGCTGTTTGCAGTTATTTGAAAAGAACGCGAAACGGCAGCCTGCGGGTGGTGGATCGGGCGCTTCTAGGACGGAGCGATCTGCAAAGAGGGCTCCCGCGCAGGTTTATAAATAGGCCGCTTTCCTCATCCTGAAACATTGCTCCACTTTGCCTGTTGTGCTGCAAATTAGAGCGCTCCCTTTTAAACACAGTCAAAAGAAACAAAATACATATGTAACGCTGCTGCCTCGAACACGTGAGAGCAGGGGGAAAAAAAAACTTCTGAAATGCGGAAAACATTTGTTCAAGTCTCCAAGGAGAATGAAGTCAAACCAAACAAGCATATAATATAGATGTACGCCTCATGGGCAAAGTTACCTCTAAGCCCATATGTTTTAACAAATTAAGAGGTAAATAATTTGCTGAAGGTACAGTTCAGCCACGTCAGAACACCTCTGGAAATGAGATATCTCTTGTTGCAAGCAATGTTTCCTACCAAAGGGTTTATTTATCTACTTTTTAGAAAAAGCATGTTGTTTTGTCTCAAGGAATACTACTCTAAGTAACTATTAACCCTTCAGGGCCTTCACAGATGCCGTGGTCATTTGATGTCTAGCCTGCTTTGCTGCTCCGGCATCGAGCAAGCAGCCGAGAGAGATTGATAAAATTCAGTTTTTCAATAGGAGGAAGCCACCAGGGACTTGCTTGTGAGTGCAGAGAGACACAGAAAGGTTACTGCATGTATCCTAGAATCTGGTACATAATTCTACCATTAAAACTTTAATTTATGAAAAAAATGCTAGTGTGGTCCCCAAATGGTTAAATTCCACTCTAACTTTTCATTTTAGTTAGTCATGAATATATCTAACGTACAGAGGCCATCAGAATCTCGCCACTAGAGACTATAAAGTCTACTTACATAGGGTTCCTGGGATTTTTCATGTTCTTATGGAAAATATCTCTGAAATCCCCGAGCTGAAAATTTTGATCTCATTTGTGGATGTGAGCGATGCTGAGAAAGGGTTGAAGAGTGAAGAGAACACTTTTCTCGCATAATTTCATTTGTCAGGAGAATCTTGCCGCTGACATTGGAAGAGTGATTTAATTGATTTTAATCATACACCTGAGATTGGGAAATTGAGCCCTCTGTCCTGAAAAATAATTCTCGGCTTCCATGAGAATGTCTAATTTGCAGCTAATAGTTTTTTTTCTTGAAGTTTTGTTATGAAGTTTAGAAAATACAGATCAAAGGCTCACACGTAGAACTATTTTTTGCAGGCTGAGACATTCGCAAATCAGGGTCATTGTTTTTCAGTCTTTCAACGATATTAAAAACGCCCATCTGCCTGGCAGGTAACAATACGCCATGGTGATTTTGGACAGTCAGAAAAATAAAAGCTCTAACTAAGATCATATTAAGCCTTCAGAGAAGAGATGCTTTTTAAATGTTAAATACATCCTAGAAGACTCGGAGAGCTCTGATACCTCACTACTGTTAATGTTTAATCCTTGATTTCAGCCTGTCAATAATGTATGTATAAGTAAGTGTTTATAAATTACTCTTATGTACTAGCAAGAGTCTTGCTGTGTGCCTCAGTATACTTGAATCATTTGTTCTAGATAAAAAGTTCAATTTTGATCCCTCAGTTCGCAACAAGCAGCAGTATTCTATTGCAAACATTAACGTTGAACACAAAATCAAGTCAGATAACTTTCTAGATTGTGAAGACCCACTGTGTTTTTTGTTTTTTCTTTCACAGTAAAACCTTCATGATCTTTATTACCTCTATCAGCTATTATTCAGATGGGATTAGAGTCAGCAAGATGTTTCCTTTTCCCCAGTCCAAACGCATGAATGTTGACGAAACACTTATTATTGCTCTGTACCGCTTGTCCATGTTCATGATTTAAACCTCAATAATCATAAAGATCCTGATCTTCCGCACATTGGGTTTGAATTCAGAGAATTTCGTATTCCATACTGACAATATTGCTAAACAGCAATTAGCTTTCTAGTGTTTGCCTATCATATGGAAATGACAGAGTATCACATTATTAATATTTTAATGCCACAAAAACTTAGTCAGCTTAACACCCACCTTTCTAACCTTGCAACTATACTGCATTTCCAGGTCCAGGAGTTGTTATAGTGTTTTATTTTGACAGAGCAATTGTAACTTGGTGATATTTCAGTAGTTTGCTAGGATGGTATTAGTAATTTTGCCCTTGAAGCAATAAGATGAATGTCTTTGAACACTAATTACTCAGAAGTCTCATAATCTGTTTTAATCAAATGTTGATTTTATATGATAGCTACAACTTGAAATCTGATTTTTTCTGCTGAAGAATCACAACTGTTAGGGCAAGCTTGGACTGGGTGATTTGAAGGATTCGGGTTTGTGGTCTCTAGATTTAGCATTGTCTTGTGGAAACTCTAAAAAGGTTGAGAACTTGCCATCTTTCTTGCTTTTTTGGCAGGGAAGACACCAACCGAAGAGACACCGTAAGGAGCTGGTAAGCATATGTTTATTGTTATTTCTGGAGCAGCGAGAATATTTGTAGCCAAGGCCCCACAGAGACAGAAATTGTTCCTGTTGGGTAGGAAGAGTTTCCCTCTTGGCCCAGGAGTGCAGTGGTGCAGCTCTGCGGAGCGGGGCCTCTTACTTCTTCCCCGTTGGAACCTCAGGGAACGACAGTCCTAGCCAACGGTTTGGTGGGGTGGAAATTTTCATCCCAGGGCAAAAGAAAGCAAAACAGAAACACTACGCGTGATGTCTTTGGTTGCTACAACGGGGCAGAGCTCCACCAAAGTCAACGGAAGAGGGAAACTTGACTGGAGACAGGCTGTGCTTCTAGGTGGCCGGTCCAGCATGATATTCAGCAACTAACTTCCTCCTACCCTTCTGTATTCAATGAGATGCAATGCGTTATTTTGCTAACATGGTAAATTCAGTCAGGTGAATCAGTTTGGGGGAGGATGGAGAGATGAAGACTGAATAAACGTCCGTCTCGTGAGTTGTTTTAAGCATGTGCAGCACGTGAATGCTTACAGTCGGGGAATATATTTAGCAAACAGGCCCCAAATGCTTGTATAATAATTAGTTAGTGTTTGTAAAGCAGTGTGAAGGTGACCAGCGCTGTGTAAGTGTTAAGTGTTGTTATTATACAAAGCGGTATGGCTCATTGTACTCCTCTAGCTGTGGCAACCGCAACAATCTTGATGATGCCTGTTAATTTTGCTGACTCTTTTATCATTACCCTCCATTGGTGATTAAGTGTCATTTGTCTTATATTTTTAATGTTATCTTTAACACACATAATAAAGTTTACATAATTATAGCCTATTAATATAATTTGCATGCATGTTACTGGAAAGGCGAAGAAAATGTTTCATCAGCCGGCATGTAATGTGGCTTATTTAACTCTTTCCTTTTAATTTTCATCAATAGATCAGCATGCCTTATAAAGGGAGATAACCTCAATAAATTCTCTTTTCAAGACTCTCATCTGTATTAAGCCTCTAAAGGTCTCGGCAGCAGGACTATGAAGTGCTGAAGGGTGAATGCTTCTGAGTGTCTGCTACAGGAAGTTTTAAAAATTCACACTTTCTTCAGAAAAGCATGGGTCTTCCTAATGAAACCTGGGAACAAGGTGCTCTTGTGAAAGCTTTGAAAGTGAGTATGTACCGTACTTCATAGCTGAGCTATAACAAGACTTTAAATGAGTAAACAGTGTTTAGATTGAACATGAAAAGAGTCAGCATGAAAAGACAGGTTCAAAATATTACATGATGCTTTGCAAAAGTGTAAATGTGGCTGCCTTTATTTTTTTTTTCTCTTGGTAAATGGCAAGCGTTTACAACCCAACTAAAACAGTACCAAGAGAAATCCTGTGTTTGCTCTTTGGAAGATATTCAATAAATTATAGTGAGCTGCAAATGTCACTGGATTGGGAAGTGTAAGAGCTTTACCTTTAAGTCTTTAAGTAAAGACTTGCAGCTGGTGCAGTGGCTAGGTAATCCCTAATGATAAGCTGCTTTTAATGTGGGGGTGAGGCAGTTTTCACACAGATATTACTGCATTAACCTTACTCTAGGTGCGGTGCAGGTGTGTACAATATTGTCCTTTGCAGCCTTCCCTACTTTATTCTTCCAGGGTATCTCGAGCCTGCTTTAAAAGATCCTCTTATACCATGGTGAAAAGATTGCAGTTCAAACCTATTATCAACAAAAACCTGCCAAAAGGGCTACGTTGTCAGACTTTATGATGGTACTAACTATTCTGTTGTTCTCTGGAGACCAAACTTAGACCATTAAATTCACTTCATTTGTGATTTCAGTGACCTGGACTGCAGACACAGGTCTTCTGATGTAAAATGCTAGTGCAAGAATCAATGGTACCATCTAGTTCTCCTTAAAGTATACCATAAAAGCGTAATGGTACTATTCTAAGCAAAAGGTGACACTACTCCTGTATAATACAATTATATGAGGATGATGTTTTCAGTGGAGTTTATTTGATATTATGATGTGCAAAGACTTTACACATTGAAATAAACTGCGTAGCTGAGTTCACTCCATTATTTTCAATAGACTGACTATATTGTCTGCACTGGAATATAGATAATTTTCATCCAGTGGGGAGCTATTTTCATATCCTCTCCGTGAAACAGATGAGATTATAAACAGGCTGGGATAACTCAAAAACCAACGCAAGCCATGTCTACCGCCCCATTTAAGACAAAGGCTGCCTCCGAAATGGCCTCCCTGACAGGGAGGCTTCCAGGACCTGCTCCGTTTATTTGACAGATGACAGCTATTTATAGTAAAAGTGTAACATTTTTGAAAATTAGAATTTTGCTAGTGGAATTCAAGGGTTATTGTCCCCTCAAGGGACTAACGTTTCTGTTGAAAGACCTCTTTGATACACGTGCAATCGTCAGCGTTAAATCTGTTTGTAATAAAGCGCCTTGCGAGAGCACATTGTCAGACAGCGAACAGGTTTGCAAGGAGTGAAACTGCCGCAACCGGACAAACGGAGAGTAGCGATGGCTGCCGTGTCGTCCGCGTTGCTGCCCAGGTGAGGAGACCCGTCTCACGCCGCAGAGCTTTTGCAGCAAACTCACCCCGAAAATGAAACCACCCCTTCCAAACTAAAGGCCATGTAGGGCTCCGAAGTGCAACGTTTGCATTTGTCGTATATCCCCAGCCCAGCCCAACTGGTCACCAACAGCAAGTTGCAAAATTGTCCTAAATACCAGAGGTGAGGGTGTTCCTCACCGCCACTTTTTAAATTGCTTTCCCTTATCCAGTACAGGAGAGAAGTCCTAAGGAGGGGGGTGGCGTGATGCCTGATTGTGTCTTTGCAGGAGTTGTGCAACTTTGGCGCTGCATGGAGAGTTAGCCTGAGCCCCCAGGGAAGGAGGCGAGGTGGAGAGGAGGCCCGGGGACCTCGAGGTAGGACTGGACTGCACGAGCTCAGCCTCGGGGGCCAGGGTGCTTGGAGGTGGGACGAGCAGAGGTCCCTGCCTGCAGCCACCCGGCCACCCCGGTCTAGCAGTGCATTGCACAGGGCGCACATCTGGTACAGACATGCGGGCGCTGGGCTGCGATGCTGCCCAACAGCCTGGCGTGCATTTTCATTTTTTCAAAATAATAACAACACACATTTGTTTTTAAAACCCCAAACTCAGAGTGTGAAAGTATAAAAACCTGAATTTAAGTTTACATTCCCCCAGGAAAGAGAAAGACTCTACTGCATGCAGTAATAAGAGATTAAACAGAAGGGGCATGCCATTAGCAGCAGCACCTGGGTAGGCTTTTAAAGCTGGGGCAGCGCTGGCCACCAGAATAGTATCTCGAAAGCAGGGGCCAAAGGGTAAAAGCCGGGTCAAATGTGATTCATAGTGGCAAAAGAGCTGCGTTCCTATTCAAGTACCTTGTCTCCCATAATATGCTTACCTAAAGCACGTGAGAACCAAAAAGAGAATTATTCCAACATAAAGGACTTGAAAGGCCACGTGCTGGAGATTTTGCTTGATAAGATCATCAGGTGGTATATTGCTCTCTCACTGATATCGTTGCTGGGGATAACAGCCCAAAACGTTGCACACACTGTGCCGTCCAGAATGAGGGGTTTGCTCGGGTGGCACGTTTTCCGCAGTCTCAGAAGTCGATTGTTCCTGATTTCTTCCTTAAACACAAGACTATAAAAAGGCACGCACTTTGAAGAAGACAAGAGCTGTCGAAGTGCTAAACACTTAGGCTGGTGCTTGTCTCGCTCGTGCAGCTGTTCGGCACGTTTCACCTTCAGTAAAGCTGCCACTGCTCATCTTCTCCCTTTGCCTTCGCCGTGGTGGCACGGCTCCGCACGCAGGGCTGCAGGCTCCGAGCAGGTTAAAAGGCAGCAGACTCCCTGAGGCAAGACACTTGCTCAGGGGAGAAGGGAGGGATGCTGCTCTTCCCCAACAGGTTGCTTTTGCCCTCCCTGCTGTTGTTCACAAAGAAAACTTAGGTCTTGTTGTTGGAATAAGAAGTTTCGCAGTATGTGAGTTAACTTTTTTCCTAGCCCTTCCCAGTCTAACTTTCAAGACTTTTCCCTCCTCTTCCACCTTGCACAGCTTTGTCCAGCGCCTCTAAAGCAGTAAAATGTTACAGCAAGACGACGCAAAAAAGGTAGAAAGGTTTACTTACTGGTGCTGTGGTATTCCTGTATGAAGTTATTTCCATATATTTTAACTTCAGGAGGATCCTTGCCTTATCTGCAGCTTTGAGTTTTGAAACACGAGACTATAGGTTGCAATGCTTTTTTATCTCTCTGCCTTAAAGTGTTTTGCAAGAAGCTGTCGAGAGTTATTAACTCCATTTCGGCAACGTCTCGTCTTTCCGGCCCCAACCGGCCACATGTGGCAAGGAAGTGGAAGGGAGGACACCCGCTTCATAGGAGGGAGACCGTCCCGCCCGAGAAGATATAACAAGTACAAGTCTGAGAGCAACTTACTACTCACCGTACGCGTTAACTTCGTCACACCGGGGTCTTGCTCCTGCTGCTCTTGTCTGATACCATGTTCGGGGGGGGAAAAAAGGGAAGGGGAGGCAAATGGGATGTGTGTTCGGCAGGGTGCAGCCAAGGTGAAGCGAGAGGAGCCTGTGCGCGGCCGTGAGCCTTATGAATGGCTTTAATTAGTTATGCCGGGGAGAGGTGGGAAACCAAAGGGCAGGCTCCTCGTTTTTCCCCCTTTGGGTGCTTGTTGTTTCTTGTTTTAATGTCTGCTCTGGATGAACTAGGGCTTGCAACTAGACAAATGGGCTTAATTAAGCAGAGGCAGATGCAGATATTCCATAGGTTTCCGTAGTTTCGTCAAAAATGAGATCTGAAGGGCACCCAGGTTGCAAAGATCCATTTCGCATGTTATCTGATGTTCAAGACTGTACTCATATACCCTTTTTTAGTCTAGATTTGTCCACAGCCCTGAGCCTGTGACCTTTAGGCTTTCTAAGCTCTCTCCAAAGTCACGTGAAAGTTAGAAAAAGGAAGTAAAAAGGAGCGGATCCTGCCGTCTCATGTTATGGTGGTCCCCCAGCAGGAGAGAGAAGTATGTTTTTCCATCAGAACAATGACATATTTTTAAAGGGCCGTTATTAACAAAACCCAACAATCCCAACAGTTAGATATGTGTCTCTCTTAATTTGATTTTACTTTGTAATTAATATAAAAAAAACATGGAGCCTGACACTGCTTTGTTTAAACATCACAGTGTCTTAGAAACAGCAAAATACTGAAACAAATAGATAAGTTTTTCTTTTTTGTTTATTTCAGCTTTCCTTTTTTATATCAATTTATTTGACAAAAGGAAATTTATTTCTTCAAATGGCCGGACACAAAATGCCCATAAGAGATTTCATCTTTTATGTTAACGCATCCCTTTGCCACTTGCTTCACGACTTCGTGACCAAACGGACTGAATTGCTCTGGTCCAGTATCCTGCAGAACCTCCGGAGCAGCAGCTTGAACTTCCCGTGTCCTTCAATGCAAAGTTTTTTCTTTTTCTTTTTTCCCCAGAATTGTGTTTGCTGCAGCTTTAGGAGGGGTTGCACCTAAAGACCACTTTGAAGCTGCAGTAGCGCCTGGCATTATTCCTTTCCCCTTCCTTTATCAGCAGCCGGGCAAAGGCTCCAGCTCTAGGCTCCATCCCTATCGCCTTCTGCAAAACCCGGGCGGCAGCAGCCGGAGCGCCGCTTCGGGTCCCGCAAACAGGCTGCGCGGCTGACAACGCTGCACGCAACCTGTTGCGGCTGCAAAACAGGGCGACGCCAGCGGAGCCTCCGAACAGAAATTCCTCTAAATTGTTCCGAGTTTAAACACTGGTGCTCATTCTTTTGGGAAAGTTTGTGCTTTAGGCAGAGCTTTTATACAAGGTTTTATACTATACATACGCGCATTATACCTCCAACTTGCCTCCAAGCTGACAGTCTTTCGGGTGCCTTAACTACTTTGCTACCAAAGATGTAGCCAGATTAATGTATAAATTTTTCCAAATTGCTAAAGAAAAAATTTTCAGAAGGGGCTTTTCTGTGTATTTTTGGCTTAGCAGGAAGTATTCAAATCTCAAACCTAACCTATCAGTAATAGCTTGAGTCCGTCAAAATACCTTAGTGTCTTGATTGCTAAATATGCCGTGTTTACAGTGTGATTACTGCATACTGTTCTCCGCCAATGCTAATTTATCCGAAAGTCTTAACCTGTAAGTTAGGGATTCAGAAGCGTTTTATAATGAGGGCTGTTGAAATAAATCATGCTCTGAAAATAATTTTCAAAGAACTCTGCAAAGTCTTCCCCTACACGGATTGCAGGGTATGAATAGATCTGACACCCAGACAGACAGACATATTAACCTCTTATAAATCCTGAGAATCTAAGCCTTTTAAGTGTTACTGCATGCGATTCTTCCACAAAAAGAGGCATACAGCATTAAAGCTCTCTATCACAAGTGGCTTTAATATTGAAAGGCTGCACCGCAGACAGGCTGAGAAAGGTGGAGCGGGGGGGAGAAGGAGGACGTCTATCCTGGATGTATTTATATTATTAGGATCAGATTATTATTATTTTTACTTCGGGCTTCCCTTCTGTTTGCGAGCGAATCATTTTTGTTTCCGGCTTTTCTCAGGGCACACGCGCGCAGACCTCTGTGGTACATAGGGCTCTATTAAGCCGCTGTTCAATAGTTTGGTGATATTCAGACAATATTGAAACATTCCCAAATGAACTTTGCAGGGAGACATTTTCATTCGCTGCCTCCCTCCTCATGCATATTAACAAATGGTATGCAAGGCCTCATTTAATTCACTGATTTTACATTCGGATCACTTTCTCTTTTACAGCTATTTTTACCGGGCTTCATTAATCTTTGTTGAATACAATGGCATACATCTTTAATGCGGCCGCTGTCAAGTCATATTTCAGTAAGAGCTGCAAACTGAATGACAGCAAGCAATATTAATAAATTTAACATAGACTATATCAATTTTTAACAGAATGAATGTGGAAAGCTAAATGTATTATTTTTCGTTTAAATCATAGGGTTTATCACCGGTTAAGTAGCAGCGATTTCGGGAAACTTGTGACGTGCCGTACAAATAGATTTACATCTCATTAATAAGTAAATTAGGCAAATGCCTTTCAAGTTCAGACAAGTACATAAGTGTAATCTCCATATTAAAGGAGTAGTCTTTGATAAACCACGGAGGAATTGCAGCAGCCAACTATGTGACATGTTGCCAGTGCCTGAACTCTTCCACATTCCCACCTTTAATTACACTGGTTCATTACTAAAGAGATAAGTGTCTCTCCAGTTAAGATTCTATAAATGAGCAGCATGCGGGATCCTCCCAAATCATTTTTGCAGAAACCATGAAAAGGTGGTAACAGTTATGAAAAAACGAATTATCACCTGCTCTCTTTCTTCCTTCCCTGTAATAACATTAAAATATTAAGATGAATTCCTTTTAAATCTCAGAAAGAAATTGTCCATTAAGAGATGCTATTTTGTTTAAGAAAGAAAGGAGTGCTAGAAGAAAGAAAAGAGAAAAGAGAAAACTCTTCTGAATTTTTTTTAATTTCCCTTCATAAATCCCAACAGAGATAATTTGCTGTAAAATTTAAACCCAGTGAGAACTTGTCTGTCTGTGTTAAATAAAAAAGTTACGGTTGGTAGGAGACATGTTTTTGCAGTAGCTTTAGCGATTATAGGAAATTACATGCAAAGCCAGAGTTCTGATCCTAAGTTAATTTATAATTGGAAAAAACTTATTAATTAGCTATGTCATTCTAATTAAGAATTAGAGGAGTGTGCATTAGAAAGTCAGTCAATATCCAACTGACAGAATTTAAAAAAAAAAAAGGATAGAAGTCTGCAAGCTGTATGGCTCCGTCCACTGTCTCCTCTGTCATCTTTTGAAGGAATCTTCTGATCCCTAACCCAAATTAGCCGGTTAAATACAGATATCAAAAGAAATAAATACGGAGTTTTGTCTTGCTGAGAAAGATACCCCTAAACTGAGCCGGCAGAGGTTCTTTCCAGGGCGCCTTTGGCCGTGCAAAAGAAAGGGTGACGCTGAACCGCAACCTGGTGCACGCAGGGCCCCAGCCGCCAGGAACGGGGTGGGCACGCGCGGGCGGTCGTAGCCATCCCCGCGCGCGTGCACGGCCTGACCAATATCCAAACAAGCCGTCTTCCTACAGAAGATACAAAAAATATTCATGCATAAAGACAAAGGAACTAATTCTGAGGCCCTGCCAGGTTCGTATGGGGAAGGACTACCAATTCTGCCAGTATAGTTACGTATAAAGAGCGTGCAGGGCCATGTGCGTTTGCCTACAAGGATGTGCGTGTGTGTGTGTGTGTATACATACATATGTATATATATATATATGTGAATATATATAATATATATTTGTTTCCCATATTGCCAGCCTTATAGTCCTTTCGGTGTGTTCCCCCTTTAGGCCCTTTTTTCTGAGATGACTATAATTCATTCTTTAAGAAACTCCCCACGTGTAAATATTTTTGTTTATATTTTTCCCTCTCCGGTGTGTTAGAATTTTTAAAGAGCATTTTAATCTGAAATTAAGCGGAAAGTTTGGACCTTTCTGTAATTAAAATTAACATGCATGTTACTGGTACAGGTTTCATAGATACAAAATGTGCTTTTATTTATACAAATATTGAAAGAGAGACAGCTGCAAACAGACTCTACCAAATGTGAAACACAGCGTGGATGAAAATGAGACCAGTTATTCACATTAAGAATTGCAAGGCTGGAAATACAAAAGGACAAGTAAAACTATAAAAGCTAATGTGTCAGATAATTGCACCCTCCAAAAAATAAAATAAAATAAAATGACTAAAATAATCTGACCTAAGCCTTTCACATTCGTATGGACCGTTTTCCATCTTGTGCTTTTGCTTTCAATTAGAGGAGGGGGAAAAAAGCTGGTGTGTTCAGTGATGGAATTCAGTTTACTTATTTGAATACCAAAAGATGACCCACTCCTAATGATATAAAAAATCTTTTTCATTAGCAAGTTTCTATTCTGTATTTGTTTTGCTAGCACAACACAATATTCACTTAATATGCTACTAGTATCTTATCAAGTTAATGATCTGTTGTATGCATAGAGTAAGCTTGTTACTCATTTTAAATTAGATACAAAAGCACCACTGTATGGAAATTTGAATACTTGGTATTTTTATGAAATTATAGGACTTTCATGCTTTAACAGTCTATAGACAGCTTTAGCGAAATAACAGTAGTTATTTTTGTTAATGTGGCACTATAGATACAGGTTCTGCTTAGCCTGAGTTAATGGATCTCAAAAGCAAACCGTCGTATGGAATTCCTCACCATTTTCAGGACCTCTTTAGCTCCACGTTTACACATTGTTTTAGAAAATGAGTACAAGGAGTTGGGTTTCAAAGCACTTAAGATTGGGTAGCCCGTGGCCCTGAATGAGCCAACTCTGGCACAGCTCACTGAGTGTCTGGTTAGACCAACGCCACGTGCTTGTGACGTTCACTCCCCAGGTGTATATTTGCATGTTATCAGAAAAATATTTTCCAGATGAAGTGTTTAAATTTACGGAAAAGGTAAATATGAGTAGAGAGGATCCTACAGTCATTTAACATCCTTTAGCAGAGTTATTCCCAATATTGGCCCGTCCAGCCGTTCTTCTGAGAGCCTTCTACGTATTCATGGCACACACCACCACCTAATTTATGGTAGTCTGGAGTCTAAAGATGTAGTATTTCTTATCAGTTTAGAAATAATAGACAGGTGCAGGAAATAGTGTCATGCTTCTTAGAAGAATTCTCCTTTGTGCAATTTGTTCCCTTTACCCTGGCCGAAAAGGAGTGCCGTATATTTAGCTTAGGGAAGCATTTTCAGTTTGAATGTGAGGAGAACATCAGTGTCCACAGACCAGTGGACAAGGATAAGTCAAGGAGCAGGATGTCCCCACTTCATCTGGCATGACACCTCTGCCCCACTTAGAGTATCAATTTCATGAATTGGCAGTAACGTAGCAGGTGAAGTCTTAGCCCCAGTGCAATAACAAAATGCCCCATTGATTTTGATAGGATCAGGGATTCACCTGATCTGAAAAAGGTCAGACCATTGAGCTTCACTGACAGCCTTGCCAGGACAAGGGTTGAAGGGCTGGGGTCACCTCAATCAAAAGTGGGCAGGAGCACTTTAACAGCACGGCCGAGAAAAAAGTACTGTTTGTTAGATCCAAAACCCAATCAAAATCAATACTGTCTTAATTCTATCCTTTTTGAGCACACCCAGGGTTTAGCAGATCCAGCCAAGCCCAGCCTGGTGCCCGTGTCCATCCAGAACCTCCTCTGCCAGCGTGCCCTGTGCTTGCCTGGAAAGGGGTGTCTCGCTCGTGGCACAGCCGAGCTGGAGCCTGCAGCAATGGTTTGAGCCCTTTTACTTCTTGCTGAGACATGTGGGGCTGTGAGAAATATGGGGCTCTGGAAAAATGAAGCTCAGTGAAACTGTGGGGATTTTGTGCGGGCTCAGGGTCTGGCTGTGTGAGCAGGTGTGTACCTGTTGGCTACTGTGGAAACACCCACCCGGACAGTGGTGGGTATGAGGCTTCGCTCCAGGAGGTTGGTTTCCACCTCATTATGGAGCGCTAAACAGGTTCCTTCCTCAGGCTTGAGTGCTGCGGGTGATGGCTTTTCTGGGCAGTGGTGTATTTCAGTTCTCCTCACTTTCCATGTCTGCATTTTTAGAAGTGGATGAAGGGACAAGAAACCACCTTCTGGCTTGGTGCATGGAGGTGGAGATACTGGGGCTTTGGAGCGACAATGGGCAGAAGGACCAGTCTGGGGAAGGCAGCGTTTGCAAAAATCTTGGGGAGGGGGGGAAATACTCCTATTTCATCATTTACAAACGCTTTCCGTGGAGTGTCAGAAGGCCAGTTAGGGATTGCTGCATCTTCTCTGCCACCAGGCCAAAACTGAGATGCGTAGCTCTTTCAGGGGGTGAAAAACCTAAGGAAAAAAACAAAAACAAAAAAAACCCCAGAAGGTTATTTTTGTGAGTGTCTACCAATTGAGTGGTGTGGATTGCCTATTGAAACAGCGCAGCAGTCTGCTCATCAGGCGCTCCCCACGAAGGGACGTAGGGGGGCTGCCAAAAGTACCTGGTTGTGTCATACACACGCCAGAGTGTTTGCGTCGCCCTCCGCCATTAATTACACCTTTTCATTGCAAAGATGAACTAGATGGGCCCTAATCAATAACGCTAATGAAATGTCTCTTACTCAGCGGTCGCCTCCCAGGAGCAGAGCTGGAGGAGTCTTTGGTGCCACCTCCCGCTCGGGCGGTTGGGACCTTTTGAAGGCGCCCAGACGGGTCTGCTCTTGCTGCTCTCGTGGTGGCTTGAGCATCAGTTCAGTTGGGTGCTGCAGGTCGGACCGGACTGCAAATAAAGAGCCACGAGCGCTCGGCGAGCCAGACGGACGCCCCGTAAGACGTCCTGGCTTGCCGTGTGCAAGAGCAAACTTTCCCGGCGCTTCCTTCTCAAAATGCAACCGTGTAAAGGTCACAGAGGAGGAGATGAAACCCGGAGTTGTAATAAGGCAGGAGAAATAAAAAATAATGACAGAAATAAATTGTCATAAGAGGGGATACAGTTATGATTTATTGTGATATTCTACAAATTTGGAGGTGATTAAAAGCCACCTAAAATTCACATTAACAAGTCACATAAAAATGGAATTAAACTAGTGGGCATAATGTGGCAGGGTATAAAGAAAAATCATGACAGAAATAAATTGACAGAAGAATGATACTATTCAAGTTTTACTCTGTCGCGTCACACTGACAGGAGACTAGTATTTTAATTTCAGAGTTGTGGTTGAGTTTTTGGAGTTCATTAAAGGCCCACATTAAGAATCTCATAAAAGTGAGAAGAAATTAGTGACCATAATGTGGCAGAGGAAATAAAGAAACAATAATGACAGAAATAAATTGACAGAAGAATGATACACTTAATGTTTCACTCTGACACCCTCTATTAATAGGCCGCTGCAAGCTGGAGCAAATGTCATTCATATTTTAGCCAAAGTATACCACTAATTAGGCCAGCTTTCTGCACTGGAATTAAATTTGAGATCCCTCACCTTTAGAGTGGAATCATTTGAATTCGAAAGAAAAGAGCTGGTGACAGAAAAAAAAACTTTCTACCCGGGCTTTTCTAATGAGATAAAATTCCCCCTTCTCCCCATTTCCTAGCTATAATTGCTGATTATGTTGTTACACAGCAGCGGCTCTCCGCTCTCTCCTCCCCATCATTATGATTTAGTCTGGCATATCAGGGTGCTTCAAACACAGACTGAAGTGGTTTGAGTCTAATTTAGCACTCATTTAGGCCGCAGGTACCAACTAAGGTAAACACTGCATTGTTATAATTAATTACCCCTTAGGCCTAGCCAGGCCATCTCTGTTTCAGCTGACCCTTATAATAATAAGGCTTAGGGGCATATTGTATTTCTTTTGACAGATTAATTAGAAATTCAGCCGTGGAGGTACAAAGCAACTCTGTCATGAATATTTAAATGGACTGACACAAAAAATCATGAAAGGGCTGCTGAACTACATGACAGACAGGGGATATTAGCCAAGTGATTCTAATCAATAATCTCTTGATCTCTTACATATTAATACACTGCCTGCTGTTATTAAGCTCCATAATAAGGAAGGGGAGAGAAAGTTAGTGTAGCTCTGCTGTAGGCCTTGCCGGGCCCCCAGTGTATACACTAACTGACGGAGAAAATGCACAGAGGAGCCAAACCTCAGCCTCTTCAATCTAATCCAATCTTAAGGAATGGCAGCTCTGAGCATCACCGCCCGGATAATTATTGGCCCTGACAAGGTGAAGGCGTTTGCAGGCAAATGAGATCGGAAGTAGGATAAGTCCCCAGACCACCCAGCGCAGGGCACGCTGCTCCGGCGCTCGTATGTGCTTGAACAGGGGAAATACGGGAACCACGGCGCTTCCCAGGCGCCTGGGGGGCTCAGGCACAGCCGAACGCCGGGAGCTGGCCGCGGCTGTTGCTCGCGCTGACTTTGACACCAAGCCAACCGGATTTGCCCTCGCTCCCTTCGCTCGTCTCCGATGATACCGTCGAGGCCGCCGCGCGCGTTAAGCGGCGGCGTCGGGCTTCAATATCCTCTCAGTTCATTAGCGAGGGCGGCCCGGCCCGCCGGCCTCCCCCTCCCCGCTGGCCCTTCCCGGGTGGAGGGGGCTGCACCCAGAAAACCGGGGGGCGGCCGGCGAACGGAGCCGGCTCCGGCCCCCGGCGATGCCACCCGGAGAAGAGGACGGCCCGGTGCTCGCCACGGGGCCGTCGCTCCCGCCTGCAAATCGCGCGGGCCACGCAGCGTTGGGGCCGGGCGAGAGGGACCACGTCTGCTGAATCAACGACCGGTTCAGCAGCCCCGACGTGAACATCTATTTTCTCTTCTTTTTTAATTAACCCACAGAGCCTGCACGCGCTCCGTGCCGAGGAGGCCTCCGCAGCCTCGTCTGGCTGCGCCTGCGAGACGGCGGTTCGGGTTTCCGAGCCAGATTTGCATCATCACAGCAAACCCCACAAAACTTGCGGGGCCGCTAGGGGATTTCTGTAATTTTTGTGGGACAACTCAGCTGAAGGGAGGGCTGGAGCAGTGAGTAGTGAGATATATATATATATATGTATGTATGTATGTATGTATGTACACACACATACATACACACACACATATATATAGTTTTATATTAAAGATAACTATACATCTCTTTATATATATATATCTTTATCTCTATATATATCTTTTTATATATTATATATCTTTTTATATATATATATCTTTTTTTATATGTGTGTGTGTATGGCTATGTGTACAAATATACATACATATAAAATAATGTATTCCATGACGGCCGTCTTCTACAGCACTGCCCAGGTTTCCCCTGCCTTTCCTGGCAGCTCCCGAGCCCTTTCGGAGGCGCAGAGGGCTCAGGGACAGATGCACTCAGAATGATGCTGCGTTAACCCCGATGATAAGACCTGTAGGGTTATAAGGGTGGCGGCAGTGCAGATTGCGCCTGTTTTTCCCGGGCTTTTGCATCGCCTCCCGAACCTGGGAGCCCCAGGAAGGCGGAGGGGGCTCCCGTGCAAACATGGGCTGGTGCCATTTGGCAGCGTTGCTGCTGCTAATGACAATCAAGGCATTGTTGGGGATAATCCTAAACTCCTTCCAGCTGGCAGAGAGCGGGCCGTAACGTCGCAGGTCGCATCAAGTAGTGCTGGCATCAAGGTAGCACCGAAATAAAATATAACCTTTGCGACCTACACCCCGAGCAAGGCCACGAGATTTGCTGTGGTGGTGGTGTGCGTTAGGTGGCATATTTGTGCGTGCAGCAGCAGTCTTGGTGGGTTTCTTCGGTGTCACGACCGCAGTGTCGCAGCTGCCGGGTGCCGCTCCGAGCACACGGAAATAGGAGTCGGGCCAGGGCATGAACCAGGGCAAAGCTGTGAGGGGGCCCAAGTGTTGGGTACGTACATCACCTTAATTCATTCCCAATGGAGCATGCTGAACGCACGTTACTGGACTACTTTTATTTGTAGTGTTTTCTGTAATCAGTCAGATTCACGAGGACCTGTCACTTCATGTCCCTCTCCTAAAATGTCCAAACTGGAATCAATAGTGATAGGCCAAGCTACTTAGTCCCTAATTACTCATCCCATGCTTCTGTCCTTATTTCCTTCTAATTAAGTTTCTCTGAGCTATCTACAGGAATAAAAAAAAAAAAAGAAAAAGGAAGAAGAAGAAAAAGAAGAAGAAGAAGAGAAGAAGAAAAACAATAAGGAGAAGGAGAAGGAGAAGACAACAACCACAGCATGAAATGAAAAGCCTGTGGGAGTGGCTTAATTGGCAGCCTCAAATAACCTGAGGCCACAGTGCCACCAACAGGGGACTTGGATAAGGAGGAAAGCTCTGAAACTGCTCGTAAGTCTTGTGGGAGCGGTCCTGGACCTGGGGCTGCTGCGCTAACAGGAGCAGGATGCACAGGTCTCCCAGCTCTCATATGGGTGCTGCAAAAGGGATGGGAAACGTTTGCATGAGAAATGGTTCAAGGCCTTTGAATCACACCTGAGGTCCTCCTGTCCAGCACGCTGTTGGAAGATGTCATCCATGCTATGACTGCATATCAAATGCTTTCTTAAATTAATTTTCAAAAACCATACGTTCATGGGCATAATGCCATCACGTTGTGACTAAAAATGCCCTATCCCATTTGCAGGCTTCACCAGGTGGATGTAGCACTGCTCTGAGTGGACTCAGTAAATGCTTTGGATTTTGCAGGAGCATTAAGTTAAAAGTACCTAAATCTTAAAAGTACCTTGACGTTTAAAAAAAAAAAAAAGCTACCCTGAAATTATCAACACTTACATTTGCAGGTCACACTTTACTTGCACTTATAAGTTTAAGCCTAACCCTTCTCATTACTTCAATGCCTCTTTTAAACCTCTAATGCATATTTAAGTGGTAGTATTAAAAAACAGTGTGTCAACTGCCATTGATGTGCAATGTAGGGCATTGACCCTTCTTACGTATTATCATGTCGTCGGACCTGTTAAATGTAGCCATTTCTGTTGCTCTTAATTGGGTTGTGCAGCATGCAGCGGTTGCAAGTGGTTACAGTTTATACCATTAATTATAATAACAATAATATCACTTAATGCAGCACAGATCCAGAGGGGTACCGAATGCATATGCTGCACGTGCAGGGATTGCTTTTGTTCCTCTAGTATCATGCCCGTTTCACAGGAGGGGCACCACTCATGAAACAGCGCGCTGTTCCATGTGAGTCAGTTTTTTAAATATCTGGCCCCGAAAGAAGAAACCTGATACATCCTATCTGCTTTTGGTAGGAAACAGCAACTTATTCCCCCCCCTTCCTTTTTCTTTTTTTTTTCTTTTCCTTTAAAAAATTGCATGTCAGAATTCATTTGGACTAAGGCCAGGATATTTTATGGCAAGTTTCAGCAGCTGAAAATATTTGCATCTGATTTATAAAGTTTTGTAAATCAATGTAAATGCAAGTCAAAATCTAACTGTGGTGGCACTGCCTGCCATGCTGTAGCAATTAGAGGTTGGTCCATGCTGAATCCCTGGCAGAGAAGTTGCCTGAACTTTGGATCGAGCTTCGTATGTCCATGGGCCAAACTGAAACTCTAGGCCCTGACGTTCCCGAGATGTAGAGATGTCCGGATCTGGCTCGAAATCTTATAGCCAAGACCTATCTCCAATAATTAGTAGTGTTGTCTTTAAATATCAATGAAAGTCGTGATGTTTTATCATTTGCAGCTGGACGTGCCTGAGTACCCTTTAGGCCGGCCTGGTGCTCCCAAAGAACAGATAATTAAAAACAAGGAAAACAGGCTCCAAGCAAATGCCAAATCAAACATCCAAATGCAAAATGTGTAGTAATTGCAATAGTAACAGTGGTGGTGACAGCAACAATCATTTCTAGCCTAGCAGTTTTGTTTATAAAAATGTTAGTAAAAGGTGCAGAGCTGGAAACAAATAACTTTACCTCAGTCCCCTTATTGCAAAAACATAATAAAACGCAAGCCAAGAAGTAAATTCATTGCAAGTCATATTAAAGGTTTTGGACCAAAGTGAAGCTGTTACAAACTACATCTGTAAAAATTGTGTAATTATTATGGGTGGGTAAAATCTGGCAAGAATTATTTTCTTAAGTAAAGCGTAAAAGAGAACAGATGTGCTGTAACTGACACATTTATTTTTTGCCAGTTTCACTAATTCTGTACAAAAAGTTGATCTCATTTATCATATTATTCAATGTATTTCAAATTAGCAAGACAACAGTGACTTTCTTCATTGTCTCATTTTTAATGCCTGAGAAAAAAAGGGGGGTGGAGAAGGTTGTCTCACAGAAAGAAAATTAATTTGTTTTATTGGGCACTGAAAACCCAAGTCTTTTGTCAAACAGAGAAGAAAACATATATTTGGAGGGAGAGCTAGGTCACTAGTTAAATGTCAAGGTCTGCTAAAATCAAAAGGTAGGAGGGGTGGGTGACAATGAAATCTAAGTAGAAAACCATAAATGTAAAGAAACACCACTATTTCTGGGCTAGGGTGGAATGAGAAAAATGGCCAAAGACAAAGATAGGCAGCCTGGGTCTGGAAGTAATTACGGTCAAGTGAAGACAACTGAATTCCATATTACTTTGGTGGATGTCTGTAAAGGCAGTTTGGGGAGGTATTTTGGTAAGGTTTACTTTTTGGAGCTTAGCAACATAAATTTGTTGTCACTGAACTATTAAATAAAATAGACACATGTTGGCAACGAGTGCACGGCAGAGGGATGGAACTGATTAAGGGACAGCCTATGAAATAATAGCTTAAATGGGCCCACTGCAGGATTTTAATATCCCATGACAACACTCAATTGTCAAATTCTGCTAGAGTGTCCAGGATGCTACTAAAATTAAGCCAGAAATTCCTAGATTTATTCTATTTTTTTTTACAGTTAAGAACAGGAAATGCCAGTAAGCTGTGAGAATCTAAGCAAGAAATAAGAAACTGGGAAGAAAAGAGGATGGTCTAAAATTTTATGAGATCTCTGCCATTAAATCTATAACAAATGTCTTTCACCTACACACGATAAAGAGGCAATGTGGGATTTTAATTGGACTTTTGGCTTTTCTTCATTTGATTTAAACCTAGGTAGAATTTCAAACAATAACACTGGAACACCTGGTTAACACGTTAGATGATATGTATAGTTGTAAATTGTGGTTTTAATAGGTGCTCACGGGGGGATTGCAAAGGGTCCCATTGTTCGGCTTGGCAGATATTAAAAAAAGTTCATGAACTACTGGGATTTAAAAGCTGCTCACATGATTTTAATATTACTCCAGTAATGTAATTTGATAATTTGACCAAAGTTGTGGCCAATTTGTGGACAGAGAATCTAATGGTCACGTTATGTGATTAAAGTGCCCTGATACAAGACTAAGCATAACTCCCATTTTAATTTATTGTAACAGGCCAATTTGGAGAACAGCAACAGTTACTGAAATCTGATAATCATCATATTACATGGGCATAATCAAAGAAATGCATAGAGGAAGTCTGCTTCCAAGAATAAACACAGCCCACAAATACTCCGTGCACCTCTCAGCTGCAAGAACTTCCTAAGGTAAATCTGTTTGGCCAGGAAACTTTCTCTTCCTTTTCAGTTTAAGAGCAAGGACTCACGGGGTTTAAGAGAAGGGACTAGTTACTTGAAATGTTTTTTTTTTTTTTCCCCTGGATTTTTAAGAAACTTAGGCCTATTCATGCCATCTAAGTTTGCTGCTACAGAGTCAATGGGAGAGAAGTGGACTGCCAGAAAGGGAGGCATTGTTAATGGAGTTAATAATTTTACCTGATATTTGTCCTTGATTTCTGTCCACCTTTGTTGAAATTCTTCTCCAATTTCCAACCAGTTAAAATAAAAACCTCGAACGAACAACTTTTCTTTTTTCTCTTTACTCTTTAGCTGTAATTTTACACCTCACTTTCCTCCTCCACTTTGCTACCTAGGAATCTTTCACAGATAACAAGACCTCCCTTAGGCCCTGATTCAGCAGAGCACTTAAGCATGTGCTTAACTTTAAATACCTCTGTAAAAGCTTTTGCTGAATCAGGATCTTAGCATTTCTCCTCATCTAACTGCTGTTGTCCCATGGTTATTTCAGTATTTGCTTACAGGAAAATCTGAGCACAGAGTTCATGGATGATGTCAGCACTTTTTTTGCCCCATCCAGCTGAAGTGTTTAGATGCTCTCAGCATAAGAGCAAGGCGAAGGGGATGCAGCAGGTAATTGGATGCCGCGCAGTCTCTGTGCTGGCTTCTTTTCTGTAAAAAGTTGTGTTACTGTCGGATCGCTTCCACCAATGCCTAGTAATAGTAAGGATGACAGATGTCCTACGAAAAATTGGTGTCTAAAAACACGTAGTGTTTCGTCTCAGGTTCTACCAAGAAAGTTAGGTGCAAATGCCGGTCACGTTCAAGCACTTCCCTTTCACAAATTCGGTCCAAACAGCTGAGAGATCGCTATGCACTCATAGCTACATGTTCCCTCAGAGCTGTTTAGTACAGCTGTTTTAAGAAAGATGTCATTTTATATATATTGTTTTATATATTAAGGACAGTATATATTGTCTTAATAAACTGTTAATAAGGAAGGTTTAGTACCCTTCACCAGAAGGCAGCGGTGTAATGAATCTGTCATTCATTTTAAAAAATATCGTGGACCAATGCAAATATGACTGTAGTTATCCACTGCAACGGGAGTGGGATGTAGGACGTACCAGTGATGCCTACCACTTTATTTTGACGTTTTTTTGGAATACTCTGACTATATAGGTAGTCTGTTATTTCCAAACTGCAACTACATAAAAAGTTTTTGAGCTAAAAGGTGAGCTACAGAAGTAGACAACACTTGCAGAGTCTTCCTCTCCACTTCTTGTTTGCGTGAGGAAGTGTAATCATGTGAAAAAGGACTCCTAGGGCTTTTTATGATGACTGGGGGGGGTGGCTGCACACCAAATTTCTCAGAGAAAATGACACAAAAACCTGCAGATGAAAAGCCGTGACACTCCACCAGGTTGAGCTCGCATGATCATTACCAACGGTGCCACATGATGCAAAAGGGGCGTAAAATGTAAAGAAAGAGAAAACACAACAGTTATATTTAATACTTCTTTTACGCTCCAATCACTCGGGAGTTAACAATCAACAGTAAAAAAAAAAAAAAAAAAAAGGGAAAGAGATGGAGACTCAGTCCAGAGCACTCAACGACTTGTACAGCTGTCTCCATGCAACACCTTTCCTTTTTCTATGCCGTAACATATGAAGTCTGGGAGCAAAACGAAGAGCGGGGAAGATTGCATGGGTCACTAATTTTTGCTGTCGAGCCTAGCATCTATCTGGATACCCAGGAAAAAAACACAGGGCTCTTAGGATAGCCTAGGACAAGCTTTTTCCCCCTTGCAAGTAAAGCAGCACAAAACAACCAAATAAGCCTTTCAGGTGTGCAAAAGTCCTGCCCTAGGAGAGCAGTGGCTGGAGGAAACTTAGATGCCAGTTTTATATTGATTGGGCTATCTGGCGTTTCTGTCATCAAACCTCAGTAAGCCTGATAGTAAAAAGCAGCTACAAAGGACCCAAATTATGTTTGATGGACTTTTCTCTTTTTCTTCTCTCCTTCAACCTTTTTTTCAAATTCAAGTGAAGTAGAGAATTAACCAAGACTTTTTTTTCTCATAGTAGCTGAATGTATAGTAAAATTAATTTATTCATGTTTTTTCTTCTTTTCTTGGCTCAAATGAGAGTGGAAGTTGATGTTTTCTAAAGGTTCATGCCATAAAAAAGGAGAATAAACACTCTCTCATAGGATCCAGTACATGTCTGGCTGAATATACGTTTTGGGGTGAATTGCAAAAACAAATTAAAACCTCTCTGCAAGTCCCACTTCTGCTTTGATGTGTAATGTGAACTAGTCAACCCATCATGGCAAGGCTGTAGGTATTTGGGGTTCGTTAAACCAGTGCTATCAAAATATGGTGTTACATTACCTCAATAAAGTTACTTCTTTCTCTCTCCAGTCTAAAGCTTTTCAGGGAATAGAAAGTATTTTCTTTTATTGGAAAATCACTTAACACATCCAAGATTCACTTAGAAATAAATAATAATGATTAGAAGAAGGGAATCGCTCCCAAACACTAGGGAAGTTTGGGATTAGGCTGAAACGTACCATTCAACACCATCGGCTAGACCATTCTCCAACTTGGAGCTTTGAACTAAGGCTGAAGAAAAATAAACACATTTCTCCTTACGTGCTGAAGGCTGACACGGACCTAATGACTCCGTGGCCAGCTCGGAGCCATCCCATTAGGTTCAGACAAGTCAGTCTGTGTTCATGTGGATGCGAGGAGTTCAGCATCTTGGCCAGCGGCCTCCAGTAGACGCAAAACTGTCAGTAACTTGGGGAAGCTATGGAAGAAGGGCTTGCTCAAGGAGTTCTTGTAGGCTAGAACCAGGAGCGGAAGGGTCAGAATGACACATTTAATGAAATACTCTGTCATTTTCAGTTTATATCAAAAATGGGTTGGAGCAAAATCTGATCTTCTAAGAGATCACCCAACCCAGCCAAACCAAACACAAGCAAATCAAATATACTCTAATGAGGGTGAATATTTTTGAAAACTAGAGTGCTGAGAGTCTGTGTGAGCCAGGGACGAGAGGTATAGCATAAATGTCCATTTTTTCAGGTTCACCATTACTAATACACATATGCTAAGCATACAGTGCAAGCGCTGGAAGACAGGAGGGTCTCAGAAGGCCCAGACTGAAATCCTTAGCAAACCCCCTGTGTGTTTCATTCATTTCGGTAGGAAATGTCACGGGACTCAGGAGACTCCATTCATTTTTTTAGGCGGTTATGCTAAATATATCTGATTAAACACTGCACACAGTGCTATGCGTGCTGGGCAAAGAAAGTTTTCTCTTCACAATGAGCCGTGCAATTTCATAATGTTCAGGCAATACTGAGAGAACAGACTTATTTGGAATATTCCTTATCATGAATAAAGTTGGGTTATATTTTTTACTACTTGTTAAAAGAGACATCCTGTAAAAATGTCTAAACATTGCATGTTTAGTTCACGTACACTAGTAAATAGCAGCTGAACTGTAAAATGTTCAATTTAAACACATAGCCAGATACCTATCCTCCTCTAAATCAACAGTTTCCCTCCAGAGTGATGTCAATAGACTGCTGCACATGGTACTTTCTTTTTTTTTAATAATATCTTCATTTTAATGTGGATATTGCCTTTTCACCTGGGAGCAGGGCTCTATTGAAATTCTAATGGGAGAGCGTATTCTTTAACATTCGAATACCGAGGGCCTGTGTAGACACAGAGCGGAATGAGAGATGTACCATTAACTGATTTTTTTTTTTTTCCCCTCCAGAAGAGGGGCCTATGTGGGTCAGGTTTGCAGGGTTTTTCCCCTTCATATTTGCCTTCAGTTTCATAGCAACAATAATTTTAAACCTTATATTCAGCGGAGGAGAAAGGAATCCAAAAGCACCTGAATTACTGTACTGTACAAGGGAATTTAATTAAGAATATACACATTAGAATTTCAGTGGGAGCGCCTATTTAATGTTACTTTATTAAGCCTTCTATCAAACCCTTTTTTATGTATATCAGTTGATATACAATTAATCTGCTCTCTAGTGAGAAAAAAATAGCACCTGAGGTGGATGAAAAGTGTCAGATTATAATAATTATAAGCAGCTGTTCACTTGGAATCACCTCTGGCCTACATGGGGGATGCTGTGAGTTACCACTTCTCACAACAGACCACCTCATTAGACTTGACCTTCCCAGCTGGGTATTTCATTTGTGTTTTTTTAATGGGTTTGTATACTGCAAATCACAGCCCCTCGCAAAGACTGGCTCTTTGTTGCTGTAACAAAAGAGAGCGATGCAACTTTAAAAATAAAAATAAAAAAAAAGGCTGCTACCGTACACTGCCGTAATGCCGGTGGTGATATAGGTGACTTTTGAGCAAGTGGCTGGTAACGCAGAGCAGACTTGGTCGGGATAAATGCATTTTCCTTAGCTTTCAAGCTCTTCGATTCTGTTCATTTTCCAGCTACTTAAAAAAATATATAGAGTGTTTGTGCAGTTCTTGTTGCACTTTACACCATGGTGCTTGTCGTCTCTGCTCCGTCTCCAAATAGTGCTGGGGCACTAGAGACAAGCCGAGCCGTGCCTGCAGCGGAGATTGTCCTGCTCCCAGACAATGAAAAATGAACTCCGAACACCTATGGACCAGCCTGGAAATGAATTCAAGAGGAATTTTATGTATGCATGAGTTTGTGAGTGCGCCTGCAAGAGCATGTGTAAATGCGTATGTAGATAACAGTGTTCCTATAGATGCATCTTGTGCACCATATATATGTGCACATGTACATATACAATTAAGAGATTAAAAAAGCTGCGGAACAATATATCTGGTTTCTTTTCCCCTTCCATTTATGTTTGTAATAAACTCACTCTCATACAATTAGCCTCAATTGTTTTTATATCTTCTGAGGCAATAATATAGGCAGCCTGGGGAATACAGTAGTAATCCGTATACCTGTGTTCATTTACCCAAATCACTATGGTTACAGCCAGGGCAAATTGTTTACTGTGAGAATCTTTGGAGCCCCTTTCCAGATACTAATGACCTTTCTGTTCATCCAATAACATCAACAAACCAGGGAGGCTGCCCACACCATTAAAGCCAATTGCCTCTCAAGTTACTGAGGGAGTTGTGCTTTTCCTCATTTATTTTCTCTCATCTGATGTAACTCACATGCCACTTTCTTGTCTTTAAAGAAGGGGAAAAACTGTGGATTATTGATTTGCTTCTGAACAGAAGACCAACCTAAAAGCCCCAATGAATTGTCACTCATTATTGAAATTACTGAACACTAATTAAACTGGCAGCTCAAATCCCAGCAGGCCACACTCATCTGAAGCTGAAATTCAGACACTTGGACAGTGGAAGAGAGAAAGCGTTAGCAACCACCAGGATTGTAATAAGCTTTGCATTAATTTTTGTTTCTTAAAGGCACACGCAAGGTTTGTCACTGAACAGGCAACACGCTACCTGTAATCAGGTTGAACTTGCAAAGCGTTTTTCTTGGTTTCCTTGCAGTAGGTATCGTTTCAAATAAGGATCCCACAGTTCCCGGACAATGCTCCACTCTTGGTGTGACGAACAAGCCGCAGCACAGCATTAAAGAAGTGTGCAGTACATTGCTAGTATAATGAAAAGGCAGACTCAGATCAGGCTGGCAGAAGAAAGAGTTTAGCATTTAAATTGGCCGGCTGAAAGGAAACTGAGTCAGAAAATATATGTAGCTGCATGCCTGCGATATTGCTGGAGCTTCTTGAGCAATATTAAATGCTAAAGATCATTTGGAATTCATAGAGCCCAATTTATAAAAAAACATCTTTGGCCCATTTTCACAGGATGTTCAAACTACATATAAATTATGCATGCCCATGGTTAATCAACCTCAATTTTTTTTTTCAGTGCCTGAGCAGTAACCCTTCATTTGTTCAACTTCAAAGAGGGCAGAACCAGCGGAAGGAGGGCTGGGCTAAGTATTTAATTTACAGTATGGGACTATATGAGGATGTTGCCTGTAGAGAGGGAAGGAAGGAGAGACCTGGTCTCACTGACCCCATAGGTCCCTCTGTTTTATAGCCCATGTTATACAGTACTCACAGGGTAGGAAAAGAAAGGACAGACACTTCCGAGAAATGTTGCATCTTGGATGGTTATCATTTGTTCTTTAGAATAATAGTTACTGTTGGTACCAGAAAAATCAAAATGATAGAAAATACATAGAAATTATTCTACTGGATTAAGTGGCCACGTATAGCATGTCCAAAGAGAACACTGTTAAGGGGACGTATGCATATTCTGCACTGCATATATGAGTGCTGTTTCTAAATATGATTTACCATATACGTTGATCCCATGCCAGAATTGGTTTGGAAGAAACTGCAAAACAATTTTCACTGTTCTCTCATATATACAAATTCCTCCTAAATTTCCCAGCAGCCAGCTGGACCTTGAGACAAGACTGGCGGAGGGCTGTTGGGCGACTGCTGGAAAGAAATCTTGTGGGTAAATATCACTCTAGCTGAAACACTTTGCGTGTTTCTAAGCAGAGGGGGGGGCCCTTCCATCTGACAGCCACAAAAATTGAATCTTGTGGCTTATTGTTGAAGGCTGGAATTGTTTTAAAGGTTTTGCAAGAAATAGATCTGCATAGTGATGCACTATGAGGTCCTTCCACCAGTGGAGCTTTTTTGGAAAGTCTAAGTAAAACTATTAATTATTTAATTATTCTAATAAAATTTTAATTGGATTTTAGAACAAAAAGGACGTGCAAATATCACCCTTCTATATTTAAGTGTGGAAACTAAGCTGCAGGGATTGACTTGGGAAAGAAGGGAGTGAAGAGCCACAGTGAAAATGCAAATGTCCCATTATATTCTGCTTAACCCATTAGCTGCATCAAAGTCCTCACGTTGTTGAGCTCATCTTAGCTCAATGCTATGATACCTAGAGGGAAGGCATCAGCAGTGTTTTTAATATCAAAAACTCCTAGATGAGATACACTGTCCACCCTCATTCGACGTGGTCAATGGTCAGCATTATGGTCAACAGTCAACTTGTCCAGTGGTCCCAGGTAGATACAAACCAAAAGCCACCTGCTTAGGAAGGACTACTTGACCAGCCCTGGGCTTTTGAAGGCAGGATATTCAGATAATTTTGGTCTTTTAGAAAAAAGAAAGCTTTAACCTGCCTGTAGGTTTGTGTTAGCCTATCTTTCAGTGTTATCTTCATGAGGAAGTGGGTTAGAGAAATTAAAAGTGAGATTCCTATGTGTATGGAGCAGGGTGCTGAGGCTTCCTATGCTCTGCCCAGAAACACGAGAGGCGAGTTTCCAGGAAGCCAGGAAGGGCAACCACAGCGGGGCAAGAACTAGCAAATGCCTTACAGCTTTTTTTTTTTTTTTTTAAGAATTTTCTATATGTTTTGGAGCAGCCTATCTTTGCTTATTTTGATTAACTTCCAGATGTCATACTCTGTTATACTAACAATTATTTTCTGCCCTAGTCGTTCAGATGACTTTTCATGACTAGATAGATAGATGGATGGGTCTTGGCCCTGGCACAAACATGGCTTGAGAGCAACTCTTTTCTGGGCAGAGATCTCACTGAGTTACTGCTCCCTCTGCACCCTGTCCTGCAGGGTGTTATGTACTCCGATTCAATAAAATGCCTAGGATTGCCATTTAATTTTGAACACCTGCACAGCTTTGTGGGCAGCAGTAGGCGTAGGCACATGTGTGAAATGCTGAGCCAAATTGAGGCAAAGTGCTGGGCACCTGGAGGGAGCAGCTCATCAGCAGCATCATGAGCCAATTATGAATTACACACCCAATAGTGTCAAAATCCCGACCACAGGTCTTTAAAAGAGAGCTCAGGTGGCACTTGCATCTCTTGCTCGTAGGAGTTTCAGCTTCTGCAGTGGCATATGGGCAGAAGTGAGTGGTTATAAAGATTGCACTATAGCAACAAAGTCCTGCCATTTTATTGTATTTAGAGGGGGAGTAGTTTAACAAGAGCACTACCAGCAAACAGTGCAATATTTCCAGGCATCTCTTTTGCAAGTCACAGTCAAGAGGAAAATAATTTCCTTATGCTGGCACTGTGTCCTGGTTTTTATAGGGGTCAGAGGGATACTTACTCCCCAGAGCCATGCTTACTGTTTTGAAAAAAGTAATATTCTATATCTCCTTAAAACCCTGGAGTCATCCCTTAAAACAAGAATCAGTTATTTGATTCTTCTTCTAAATAAAATTTAGGACAAACTAATATTTATTTATTTTAGAATATTCCCTGTAGCTGAACAATAAATGGTTAGAGTACAACGCAATCCTCCTCCATACACGAAGCATCTTTTTAATATGCCCTATCATGAAATTAATTGGACATTAAATAGCAGGAGAAAGACATATAATAAAACCTGCGGTTATCACAGTTCCCAGTGTGACAATACCCAAAGGTCTGAAGGTTTAGTTAAGCTCCAAAAGTTTAAATACTTTTCCAAACCTCGTTGGGCTAGAAGCGAGCAGGCACTCTCGTAAGGATTCCCACTATTCCTGGTTTTGGCCGTGGCTGCGCAGCTGTCAGAAAAGCCTTTGTTACAAAACTTCGCTAATCCCACTTGTGTCAAAAATGAGGAAATGCAGTGCTCATGCAACAACAGTGAGAAGAAGAAAGTTAATCATTTGGACTTTTTGGAAAAAAAAAATTGGTTTGGAATTATTCCTATCCAAAATGTACCCTGTCATGATTAGACTTCAGAAGAAAAGATTTAAGCAATCTTTTCTTTGTGCAGTTATTTGAGAAAATGGGAGAGCTCTGTCCAAAGCCTGAGCGTGCCAACTGTGACGGAGTACTTCAAAACCTTTAGCAGAAACTGTATTTTTCAGCAAGAATCTAAGCTCCTTGAGTAAGTTCATCTTTGGAGGTTGTTTAGATAGCTCTATGTGGGTGTGTGCAGAAGTGGGTTCAACGCGTAAAAACACGCTGAAACGATACCAGAAGGGCTCTGGAAAATGAAAGCTAGGTGCCCTTGTCTCCTTTGCAGAAAGCATGCCCTGGCAGCAGCCCTCCTGCCCTGCCGACACAGGCACATGGTGCGTCACGGCAGTCCCACAGTTTGTTGTTTATTTTTAGCAAAACCCAAAACTTTGAAATAAAACAGACGCTTGAATTAGTTGTAAGCCCTACTCTTCCTTAAGCAAAGCCGCTTAGAAGGAATAACATTTCCAGTCTTTGTATTACTCGCAAAGATTTTGTGGCTGAGCACTACTAATGTTTCCAAACTTCTTCTGTGCTGCAGTGTACGGGAAGCAGCCTGGAAATGAAACCCTTCCTTCGAGAAAGCTACAGTTGTGCCACAATATGGCTCTTCCCTGATTTTATTTTTTACTTCCTGTGAGAATTAAACAGATTGAACTGTACTGAGTTTGGGAGTGAAAGGATAAACGTCTTAATTACCTGCCCTGTTCCTCGCTGGGTTGGCAGCACGTTGCCTCCAATGGGTCTTCGCAATCCAGAGAAGGAGAATGACTGAGATTTGCCGGTTCCAGCAAAGGTGTAAAAATTTTCTCCGGGCCTGTTCTGCAAAGTCAACAGCAGGCAATAGAGCAGTATCACCCGATTTCTCGTGCTCTCACATTTTAGCGTTAGTATCTTGTTTTGCGTGGGTTTGTTTGTTTTTTTTAACAGCTACGCAAAATGAGTCCACCGTCATGGGAGGGGCACTAAGTATATGTTGTGCATGAAAACTTCTTATTACTGTATTTTCAGGTTTAGTGTAGAGCCCTCAGAAAGCAAATCAAGGCAAAACATTGCATTTTCTGATCCATGGTCTGAATGAAGTCATATGCCTGGGCGGAAGCCCATAGCGCTTGGGGTTGTGTTGTGTGGCTGAATACTAAACATATAGGGAATTTAAAGGGAAATCTAATAGTAATGGTTCATCAAATGATTATGCCAGCTGTGAAGAGAGAGAATAGACTAAAATGATAAAGACTAAATAAGAAAGCATGCTTGCAAGAGTATCAAAAGCACTTTGAAAGTTTGCATTCCTTTGAGGGAATATATATATATATATGTATATATGTATACATTTATATATTTATATATAAATTAGTTCTTGAATTATTTCAACTGTTTTGATCTCCCTCCCCATCCTGATTCTTTTTTCTAGTGTCTTTTTTTAGGCAAGAGATGTCAGGCAAGGACTATCTGAAAAAAAATAGTATGGTATAACTCAAAGATAAGCCCTGATGTTAAATGAATGAGTGGGAGAGCCTCCTTTTCAAGCTGGAAAAAAAGGCAATTACAAAATACTTGCCAATCCAGAAACAGAATTTTGAAGGTGCATTTTAAAATGCTTCTCCAACTACTTCTGCAACTGGTTCAGCTTGAGCCTGAAGAGGCAGTTATTTAAGCACTTGAAAGAGACTAAAGGCTCAAATCTAATCTCAAATACTCAAACGCATATCACCAGGTATCTTGAAAAATCCACAATTGTACTTGCACATGCATGCCCAGAAGTGTGTTTTCCAACACATGCAGAGATGCAAACCCACGGATTAGAGATTAGAAATGAGCCACGCTATTTGAACTCAGTAAAAAGAATCTTTTATCTTTATCATGACCTTCCAAAACAGTGTAATTGTTTGATTCCAGAGCTGTTGAGGATACTGAGTTTCTAAACATCTGGTTAATCACACGCATGTTAATTCTTTAAAAAAACTTATTCATTTGTTATTACAGTTGATTGATTTATTTGGTTTTACAAGCACACATTGGAGCCTAGGCATTTAAGGTACTCGAGAAATCTTGCTACCCTGTAGCTTAGAAAACTCACAGGCATTTTAAGTTTCCAGTTCTAAGACAAATTGGGTCATTTTTAAATGGGTGAAAAACATTTTCTTTAGACAAAACTGTCTACAACTCCACGTTGTATTACTAAAAGACAAGAGGATAAAAGTGGCAGACCTCTCAGAAGAAAAGAAAAGCAGTCCTGCCATTTATAGATGAAAAACCAACCTTCATCAGTCCCCTGGGGCTAGAGGTTTGTAATATCATACAAGGAGTGCATTGTAAAATTTGACCAGCGTTCATTAGGTAAGGGGAACACCCACCCTTTTAAATTAAAGTAGAAAATACAGATATTTGTGCGGTAAGGACAATTTCTCTAGGTAGTTCTGGTAGTTCCCTTATACCTTAGCCCTGGTTTGGTACCTTTTACCCAACGTAGCTGTGGCTGTTCAGGGGAACACAAGCTAAGTACAAAGGTAGAGTATAATCTGAAAGTCTGGATGATACCAGACTTGAATTTTGGAGCATCTGGAGATAAAAATACAGACTTTTCCAGCTTGGGATGATGAATGGACTTGGCTATTTAGGATCTGTAACCAAACTTGTCTCCCCAGGTCTTCAGTGGGTTCCAGGAGAAACTCCCCGAATGCCTGTGCAAATCTAATTTCACCAGTGTTTGTATTATTAGACTGTGCAAAGAGGAGAAATTAAGTCAGAACAGCCCACAACTGGAATCTATTCTTTCCCTCGTGCATCTAAAAATACACCAACTTTATAGAGTCCTGCTGAGACTGGATACCCTTTGGCCAGCAACAGCTTGCCTCTCGCAACGTGGTGGTATGCCTTGCCAAGCACTAACAACATAAGAAGCTTTTGGCATTTATCCCTTCCCTTTCAAAGGTCCAGGGCAGGAGAGAAAATGCGCCAGTAACGTGTAACACCTGTGCTCCACTTCCACCCTGATGTCATCTGGAATAGCCTATGCTCCCCTCTCAGATACTTGGGATAGACGTGGAGGAGAAAATTGAGATTCCTGGCAAATCTGGCTGAAGCAATTCTTCCTCTTGATAGGCTTGAAAAATGGTGTGTGAGAATTTTTTCCACTCGGACAAAGGCAATTTTGAAGGCCAAGACGATCAACAATAAAATGGCTTTATCCAAGTCTGAGCACGATCAGCCATTTGTTAATATTTTGCTTAGCACCTATAAGGCAGTGGGTGCTTTACAGAAAAATCCAGAAGTGATCATTTCCACCCTTTGAATGTATACAAGACATTATATAACAAGAAGTTACAAGAAAAATAAAGGGAAAAGCAGATCAGAAGTAGCGGCAACAGAATTGTCTGTTTTCACAAAATTATTTGTGTGCTTTGGCAGTGGGGTCGGTTGCCTGTTGCTTGCGCTTTGCTGTTTGTTTGTTTTTAACCTGGTTTCCCAGTGAAATGAGGATTATACAGTCGTGTGCTCTGTAGGAGTATCTGTCGGTCTGCGAGTCCTCCCAGGAACCTTCTAACCTGTTGTCCAGTTTCAACCAAATTTCACAGAAGATATTGAATCTCTGGAACTTATTCCTACTGTTACACTCTTTGCAGCGTGCGACCTCAGAGTTGCCTGCTGTTACTCAAGCCATTTGTTCAGGCTATGGAAAGCCAAGACGTGGCAGAGGGGATGTGGTAGCTGGCTGGCCAGGTAGGATGCATGCGGGTCACCAGCAGCAGGGCAGGAGACACGTGGAAGCACATCAGGAACACGGGTACTGGTAAGATAGAGGAGAAAGAAGGGAAAATTGAGGTACTAGAGGGGAAATTAAGGAAGGAGGAATGTGGAGTTCAGCTACGAGACACAGAGGCGCTTGGCATCACCCCTATGGCTGTGCAGCCGTGCTCCTTGCAGAGTCTAGATTGGGACATGGGTCCAGCCAAGCACTTGTAGTGCGATTCAATGGTTGAATTTTTTAACATAAAGCTGGTTACAAGGTACTGCCATTTGGCCTAGCTTGCCCTAGCAAGGCCTAGTACCCCCCTAATTACCCAGAAATCTCAGGTTTCATCTCAGGAAATGGTAATTCTGTGTTGTGGAATAGCTAATGTTGGGTGGAAATAGTGAGTAGATTTTCTGTGAGTGAGTAAATCTTTTGGAGATACTCTGAATAATGCAAGTGACATTTCACTCTCTCCTCTAGCCCTATGTTATTACAGTGGTTGGCCTGAGGACAGTACGTATTCATCACAGGCACAGGTGGAGGCATGTTCTTAGGTGCTTCTTATCCCTCTGGGCAGTCTCTCAGGCTTTACATTGAAATAGGTTTGCAGAGAATCAGCCCAATTGAATAATTTTTATTTTTCCAACTTGTCTCAGTGCTTTGTCCATTTACATAATAAGCACATTTCTGGGAGTGTTCTGCCTGTGTTTCCAGGTGATCAGCAGATTTATCAGACGCTTAGGAAGCACGCTTTGTCCCTTGTCCCAGAGGAAGGGAGCTTTCTGAATTTTGTCAGGACACAAGACAACAGAGGGGATAATAAGCTGTTGGTCCTCATAGAAAGCTCACATCACACTGAACACCTTGCATGAGATGCCATTGACTCTTGTGCTCCTTTAATTCATGCTTGCAACCCAAGGATAATATTCCTGGGGCTTTTTTGTTATTCGAGGAGAAATCTAGACTAATAGCTCAATGCCCTCCTAGTCTGATAAGCAGTTTGCAAAGCAGAACCATTCTGGGAATCGCCCTGTTTCTGAGCTAAGTATGGAAGAAGATATGGTCTTCCATTTTGCTAGGAAATATGTAGTTGGGAGTTTAAAATTAAAGACTGATTTATCTCTTTGTGTGGTTCACAGATCTCCCTTGTCCCTCGCCTATATTAATATGAGTGATGTGAGAATTTATTTACTCCTTCTTACAAATAATGGTTCATAGTCTTAGGAGGGTTCGTGTTATCAAACAGGAGTGATCCCTGATGCCCCAAAGATGCTTTGCTGAGGGTCTGGTATCCATACCCAGAAAGATGTTGCATGTGCTTTGGTTCTGAGTAGGTGCATCAAAAGTAACGGTGAAATTCTTATGAATTTGACAAGTGGGATCTGAAGACCTCAGTAAGTAGCTAGAGACAAAGATGAGGCAGCTTGTGATCCTCACCAAAGGGGATAGATTTCTAAAACCCCAGGAGCAACTCAACTACCTTCTCCAGCAACCACGACTACCATGCTAACTTAGATCTCAAATTGAGGTCCTTCTCTGCACCCCTTCTACCCCTCTTAAGAGTTACTCTCATATCATAAATAACAAAAATTTGAGCTAAAGTCATGTAGTCAATAGAGAAAGTGTCGGACTTCTGCGAACGTGCAGCTACTGTAGATGCTGTTACTGCTGTAACGTAGCCATTCAATCTGCTTCTTCAGATGTTTTGGGGAGTTTGGACGGTTCGGATTCGGTTAGGAGGACAAAGAGCTCCGCTCAATCAGAAGGTCTCCCACACGTGCGCCTCCAGCAATAGAAAATGTGAATGTACCTCTGTGATTTATTGCAGCCTCGGTGTTGATGTCGCTATTGTTAGGGGGGGTTGTAACTATTTAAAACCCCCATTTTCATATAGCTCATCCATTGAAATTCACTCCAGGTTGGAGCCATTCTCGGCAAAGGAATAGTTTAAATGAGTGGATAACAAATCTCATAATGGTTTTTGAGGTTTTATGCCATTGTGCTGTATTTTTAAATGATACGTTTGACTTGTGTTTGCCCATGAAGACCACATAAAAAGGGATTTAACCAGAAAAAATGTCAGGTAAATATCAAAAGCAGTTAAAGATGAAAGGTGGGTATAAATTTATAGTTATCGACAATAAAAATGTTCCAGAATTTTAACAGATGAGAACATTTCCCGAATACTATTATTATGTTACTTCTCTAGATGTTTGTGTTGTGCCTCATGTTTCAAAAACAACAAAACAAAGTGATGGGGCCTAAATTTAAAGTTGATTGAAATCCATATAGAACCCTAATAAATGATTTTTCAAGGATATATCTCTGCACTATGGTGTAGTTTGACCTGGGAATAGTCTTCAAAATGCAGCGCCTCACTATAATCAGATAGATAATGCCATAGGGCTACATTATAGCTTAGTCTTTAAGAAGGATGTAGCACTTCATCTGTTTCTTGAATTAACCAAGAACCAGATGAAATTCAATGCTTTGTGGCTTTTCTTATCTAATGGAGATAATAGGCATGGTTCAATACATCCCGTTTGATGCTGATTCAGATTTGCTGAGTGCGAGTTTGTAGGCAGAAGAAAGAAAACTCAACCAACATGCCGCTTTTGCTCATCCATTCACTGGTTACATAAATAAGAGTGGATGGGGGGTCAGATGCAGAACATTAGTACCATCTCTACCTTGTTAGACAAGATGCTACTAGTCTTTACGGACATATGACACAGGTGATAGTCTGATCCTTAGATATTTAAAAGTACACTTCAGATATAATGACATTCAAATGCATATTGTCTGCTCACACACAGTTTGGGGTGCTATCCAGTCTTCTGCTTGTGGCATCACACTACTCGCATCACCCACATAACCCAGAGCCTGGAGAAAAAAAGTTTCATTTTTAAGCAATTAGCAAGTTTTGAGTGGTGTTCGCTGTAATCTGTTGCTGACATAACGATAATGGTAAGCATCTAACTATAGATAAATCGCATCTGAGTCAAGGAAACTCTAAAAATGGATTTGAAAATTTGTCTCTTTTCACGTTTCCAGGCTACGCCTCATAAGGAGATGTACTGAACATCATCCGAAACCATTATGTTTTGAGCAAGAGCCAACAGAACAGATAGTTTTAAAAATTGTTTGAAACAAATGCTTTCCCACCAGAAAGAAATGGCTTAGAAGAAGTCATTCTGCTCCATTGCTTATAACGCAGGTGCTGATAAGGAGATCCTTCCTCAGAGCGCCCTTCCTCAGTTGAATGGGTCCATTCACATCGTTTCACCAGTCATCATTCTCTGCAGATTCGTTCCCTTCACAATTGTCACAG